>NC_056664.1:77177072-77477993 GCF_018350195.1 Panthera tigris | reverse complement strand
TGGCCTGACCCATACTTTGCTATTAGACAGATTCAAATTGGTCTTGAAACTCTGAAACCCTCCATGACTTGCAATAAAAGTTCATAGCAGCACTTTCACCATGATAAGTCTTCTAAAATCCCAAATAATCCCTAGCCAACACCTGAATTAACATTCAGTTTCTGAGCATCCCATGTCAATGCTGGTACTTATGTGTTTCTTAGCAGGTAATGATATTGGTATTTTGGGTGTGGTACTTCTTTATTGAGTGGGACTTTTCCCCCCTCCCCCTTTTTTTAATTGTAAGATTTAGCCTCCATTGTCTCCTACTGCAAAATACCATTAGGGTTCTCTATTGAGATAACTAGACATGCCCACACACACTCTGAAACAACTTTTAGAACTACTGTGTGGTGCTCAGACATTTTCCCATCACATTAATCACTTTTCCTACTTTCTTGCTGATTACAGTCAATAATTGAGGCACAGTACTTTTTCCTGTATTGCATATGATGGTCCTTGAAAGCTGAACAAGATTTGATCCCATTTTCCTATGCAATGATAGTCATTTTCTCAGCCCTTTTAATTGAAAAAATTGCCTTTACTTGTATTTCCTTTGTAGTCATAAGGTTCTTTTCACTAGTTTTTCTGATCCTCTTACTGTATTTGCAAATACTGTACATAAGGACTTAAAAGTTGTTGCGTATAGAAGACCTTAAAAACTAAGCAAACACAGCAAACACACATTAGTCTGAGATCAGTACGATAATGGATGTTTTGTGTTGGTAGCCAGAACAGTTGCTGAACTTCACTTTGGAACTTCCCTTCTACGTGCCTGTCAGAGTTTGCAAGCTGAAATTCATAAGTATAGGAAACTATCCAGTTATCCAAAGCAGATAGAGGTAGCGATGCTCGTAAGGATTCTTATTGCTACCAGTTATAACCAGATAATTACCAGGTCTGCAAGGGAGTGACTTTTATCCAAGAATTCTTTCACTGGGTACACAAACACGGAAGTCCTAATTTATTAGTATTGTTAATGGAAGTGTTCAAAATATCACCCCTGGGGTTTACTTTTAATTTGCTGTTTACACTGGAAAAACTGACAATATCAGAAGGTACCATTACTTCACTCAAGTTTTAATTGAAACTGGCAATGGTGGTCAATACCAGCTAGCACTATTAGTTAAATGAGTAAACCAAACAGCAGATTTTTTTTTACCAACAGGTTTGATTATACTAGGAAATAAATACAGATTCTTCTTTGCTAAGGGCAAAGATAGGTGTGAGAGAATTGCATTTAACTAGGACTTATCTAGTAAATTGAAATGAGTTAGTAAAAATGAGTAAGTAAAAATTACTTATGCATCTTCTTTTTGTTTTTTATTTACTTAGACTCTTAACATTTTAAAATGCTTATAATTGCCAAGAATTTTCAATGATGATATGTGGTTGATGATAGGAAAGCAAGAGGGTTGCTCATATAATTTCTAGATAGTAGAGATATAGGCATGATAAATACTGGATTTTCAGCATATGCACAATTTCAGTCAAGTAACCCGTGATTTAAACCTCAACATCCTTGTACATAGATCACCACTAGCTGCGTAACCAATTGACTTGCCTGGAATATATGAGCCGTAAGTACAGAAACCAATATCCCTTTGGGGTAGACTGTTCATTGTCCCTTTGTGGTCATTCTCTCTTTCTTCCACTTATTATAATGTCCCCAATTTTAGCAAGGCACATGGCTGCCCAGCTAGAGATTTACTCTCCTATTCTCTTTTACAACTTGGTGTGGCCATGTGACCTAATAATTGCCAATGGAGTATAAGCAGAAGTTACATGATCCACATAACTTCCTTAAAAGGAAATTCTTCTCTACTTCTCTCTCTTCTTTCCTATGGACTGGAATGTTGATATGATGGTGAGTCAGCTCTGGCCATGCAGATGAGAATAAGACCTGGATGGTGGTGGTGGGGGGGGGGGGTGCAGAACCACAGGACAGAATAAAACTGAGTCCCTGGATAATGTTGTGGAGCAGAGTCCCCTACTCACTCTGGGCTGCCCTCCTACCTCCTGACTGTCACATGAAAGAGAAACTGTCTTGTTTGGACTACTATATTTGGAGGTTTCTTCTTTGAAAGCAGCTTAGACTGAATCTTAATGAATAAAGTCTATTCATTTATTCAATGGGAAATTCTTTTTCTTTCCATAGGGAAGCTTTTTCTAGCATTTTTTTGGAACAAAGTTGGGAAGTTGTATGGTAAGTTTTGGGGAAAAATAAAGTCAGTATTGCACCATGGGAATTAAGAACTTTGGTTTTCTCACTGGGAGAAGATGGCACATTTACATATTCTCTTCTAGGGATATAATCCCATTCACATTAACAGACATTTATTGAGTACCCACTGTGTGTAAAACACTGTAGCAGTCCCTAGGGATACAGAGATGAAACAGACACAGTTCCTGCCCTCAAGGAGCTCATAGTATATTAGGGCAGACAGCAGAAATACAGAAACAAATGCACTATAAGATAGGATGCATATAATAATAGTGACAGAAATGGGGTTCTAAGGAACATAGAGCTGGGGGAGAGGACTCTCATAGTGACAGAGAAGGAAGAAGGATCTCAGGAAGACTTTACAGAAGAGATTGCATTTGAGTTGCATGATAAAGAATTGGTGAAATAATGGAAAGCCATGGGGTCAGGTTTCTGAAGCAGTGAGATCAACTGTTAAGGAAATTCAGAGAGCACATAAAATATCCAGACTTTGCTGGAGTATGGGATGGGTGAGAAGAAGTGGTGAGACCTAACTCTGGAAAGGTAAATTAAGGTCACATAGTGAAGGAGCCTTGAACATTATACTAAAGAATCCTTATTTATTTTTTATTTTAAATGTTCATTTTTTAAAAAAGAATCTTTACTTTAAACTGATAGGGAAATATTAGAGGATTATAAATACTGTAATTAAAAACCA
The DNA here is from genome assembly GCF_018350195.1 of Panthera tigris. NCBI lineage: Eukaryota > Metazoa > Chordata > Mammalia > Carnivora > Felidae > Panthera > Panthera tigris. Next base: position 77,475,033 of record NC_056664.1, on the reverse strand, counting down.
ATGGCATGCTCTGGGATAGTGATTCTCAAACTTTAGTGTGCACCAGAATCTCCTGGAGGGCTTATAAGAGGAAGTTGATGCCCCCCCACCCCCCTCTGAATTTCTGATTCAGTATGTCTTCAATGGGGCCCTAGACTTTGCATTTTTAACAACTTCCTGGCTGATGCTAATGCTGCTGGCCGGGAACTGCCCCTCTGAAAACCACTGTTCTAGGAAGATGTCTCTGATAGACCACTGTTCTAGGAAGATGTCTCTGATAGACCACTGTCCTAGGAAGATGTCTCTGATAGACCACTGTCATAGGAAGATATATCTGATAGGTGTGCAGATATGTGGCCACAGAGTGACAGGTGAAGGACTTGAGAGGTAAGATCAGATAAGAAGATTTGGAATGGGTGAAGAAACCAAATTATTGGAGAAGAAGGGATCATATTCAAACATTTCTGTAGAGGTAAACACATAAGACTATCTGGATGTGAGAGACAAGCCACAAAGAGAGAAGATCACATTTATCTAATATGAATGATAAAAAGCATGGTAATCCTGTTATCTGAGGTGGGGAAGGTGGAAGGAGGAGAAGGTTTGAGTGTGGGAAAATGATCCTGAGTTCAGTTTAGAAAAGCTGTGTTTGAGGAACCAACAGACAGTTCATAGGGAGATGTTCACTGGATGTAATTCATGGGTCTGGAATTTGAGAAACACAGAGATCAGAACTAAAGACACAAATTGAAGAGCCATAGGAATGGACCTCATTGTTAAAATGATGGGATAGGATTGAGTATGGAGACACAGGAGGTAAGAGCTGAGGACAATGCTCCAGGAGAAAGGAAAGGAGACAAAAAATGAGGTGGTTGGAGAAACAGGGGAGTAAATTATTCTGGAAAGCACAGGCTTAAACAAGAAAGGGAGGCTTAGCTGTTTTTTTTTTTTTAATGTTTATTTATTTGTTTTGAGAGAGAGAGAGAGAGTGAGCACGCACATGCGAGAAGGGGAGGGGTAGAGAGGGAGAGAGAGGGAGAGGGAGTGAGAGAATTCCAATCAGGTTCTGTGCTGTCAGGGCAGAGCCCGATGTGGGGCTCGACCTCACGAAACTTGAGATCACGACCTGAGCCGAAACCAAGAGTCTAATGCTTAACTGACTAAGCCACCCAGGCTCCCCTTAACTGTTTTACCTGATGACAGATTGTGAAGCAGATGAGGACAGAGGGAAGGCCACTATATTTGCCTACTGGGAGATGTGTTTCAGGAGAGCTAGGAAGGGCACACCCAGATGGCAAAGGATGTGAAAGTCAGTGGAAGGTGAGAGGTGGAGCAGAATGAAGGATTGATGAGTGGAGAAGCTCAGGTGGGAGAGACAGGAGAGAGACAAAGCAGGAGCTTGAGTGGGAAGCAGGGTCAGAGGAAGTGTACACCAGTGTCCAAGAGACTTGAGCAAATGAAAAGGTGAGATTCAAGAAGAGTGGGGAGAGGAAGGGATGGGAGGTAGGGAGGGGGGAAGTGAGGGAGGAGAGGTATGGGGGAAAGAAGTTGGGGGCAAAGGAGAGAGGTGCAAGATTACAGAAAAGGTTAGAGAGCTTAGATTTAAGGCTAAAACATGGAGGTGGAGAGGGAGCAAATGCAGGTCTTCTCTGTAAACCAAGAAGAGATATGACCCTTGGAGGGTGAAGAGATGAGGAGAAGCTGTGGATGAGATGAGGAGCAGAGGTGTAGAACAGTCACTGACTTGAGAGTGCACAAGCATTTACAAACTTTCATTCCTTTCTGTCATCACTCGTGACTTAGTGGTAAGCTCCTCCTCATGACTAGAGCAGTCACCCCAGCTGAGGAGAGGCACGTGTGGCCTCAGGTCCCATCTGTAGCCTCCTGGCCCCAGGGTGCAGTCTGGCATGGAAGCCACAGAGGTTCCAGGGGTCACAATTTCACACTCATCTCCTTGATGGGTGTAAGCACAGATGTTCAACTTTTGTTTTTCCAAGTGCACACTGGTAATTTAATGAGTAGCATTCTCCAACACGGTTCTTCAGATAATATAAATTCCTTCATTTGATCACTCCACCCTGTGAAACTGCTTGTACTCCCACCTGAATCCTGTCAGCATGAGGGAGTGTGTGCGAGGCTTAGGGCGACACTTCTCCAAATAGGAGGAAGTCCAGTGTGCCTGTCAGGTAATATAGCAACACATGGGCCAAAGTATATTTAGGTTATTTTGTATTTGTTTATGTTTCATGTTCATAGTTAAAGACCCAGGAAAGCAGAGGATTCATTCCAGGTTCTCTTTAGAGAATGAGGAAGTGTATTTAATCATGAACTAAAAAGGATACATCAGCTGTACTATTTGCACCTAAAAGGATGTAGTCACAGTAAATGACTTTGGTTCAGGTCTGCAAGCAGATGGCAGCACATCACTTTTTAAGAAATGCTTTATGGAGTCATGCAGTTCCCACTAAAATTTGCACAAATATGGAGCCATGACCCCAGGTTTAATGCCACACGAAGGCAAGTTATCAGGTATTTGATTTATAAGTAATAAGAAATTCTGCAAATGAAGATTTATTTTGGCATTCTTTAATTGCAGGATTAACTGAAATGGCTAAAAAAAGTAGTTACTATTTCACCTTATTATTATTTCTATGAAATTTCTGTCTTTATATGATAATGTTTATTTGAAATCATGTACCACAATAAAACCAGAGGTAGAAAACGGCACACCGAATAACAAACCTCAGACAAAACAGAACAAAACAAACAAAAAGACCACACTACCTTACAAAATTTCCTGAACCAATTATGTTCACAAATTGATAAGTTGCACCCCTTACCCTTGTCCACTCACAAGGCTGGTAAAAGTGATGCTTTTTGGCTTTTTGCAATCTAAGTATGTTCTCGGCACTTAATGAGCTTTTTAAAAGCCAGCTTAAAGTCTTCATTAAAACTTGTGTAGAGCAGAGGATTGATCAGAGAATTAACATAACCGAGCCACGTCAAAAAATCAGCCACTTCAGAGGACACTGTATAGATGCTCAGACCTACAATCAACTCTTTGATGAAAAATGGCAGCCATGACAAAATGAATGCACCCAAAATCAGTCCTAGGATTCGTGCTGCCTTGCGCTCCCTGGTGCTAGAGATTTGCTGCCGTTCTCCAGGGTGATCTAGATCATTGTCGAAGGAAGGGATCCTGATAGAGGTGTGGATCTTCTCAAACTCTGTGGTAGGGTCTGAGGTGGAGAGATCAGACACACAGAAAGTCTGTGTAAGTTTACAACTCGCAAAAGAATTTTGGCTATCTGTGCTTCTGTTGCTTAAGTGCCGGCTTGATCCTCTTTTCTGGTAGAGGCTCTTGGCTGCATGATAAATACGGTAATACAGAATAAGTATCAAAGTCAAGGGGATGTAAAATGCCCCAAGTGTGGAGTAAATGGTGTAGATGACATGGTCATGCTGGATTGTGCACTGACTAGGGGGTGGGCTCAGCTGGCGGTGGCTCCTCCAGAACAGAGGGGGCATGGAGATGAAGATGGAGATGGTCCAGACGGTGAGGATCATCAGCCCAGCCCTCTTGGCCGTCCTCTTCCTGGCATATTCAATAGCATTGGTGATGGCCCAGTACCTGTCCAGGGCAATTACACAGAGATGGAGGATGGAGCAGGTGCAGCAGGTCATGTCCACACTCAGCCACACCTCACAGATGAAGTACCCTAGTTTCCAGCTGTCCATGGCAATGTACATGATGCTCAGGGGCATGACGAGCACTGCCACCAGGAGGTCCGTCACGGCCAGAGAACAGATCAGGTAGTTGGCAGGCTGGTGGAGCTTCTTGGTGGTACAGATGGCCATGATCACGGCCAAATTCAGCAACATGGTCAGGGTGGTGATGGTCACCAGAGTCATGGAAATGAGCATCTTCTCAGTGACGGTCTTGGGTCTCACAGCCACACTGGCTTCTGTGGTACAGTTAGTGATATTCATGTTTTCCCTGTTTTGATCTACACTGTGGAGAAGCTGTTGGTTATTTTCCCTCAGCTGGAAACTGCTCAGACTTCAGTGCCTCTCATTTATAAGAAGATTGTAGTTTGTTCAGCTTTGTAGTTTCTTATGTTCCATTTTGTATGGGGTAAAAGGAAGCACCACAGCATTTCTTCTGAATGGAGGGTTCCTGGAAAATAGTATGCTACTGGTTAATGAGTGAAAAATCATATTTTTTTCCCTCTGGAAAACATAATATTTCAGTATTCGTAAATTCTTTACACATATTTTTGATATAATTTCCTTTTTTATCTCTGGGTGTGAAGTTTATTTTTATTCTTCAAAAGATACCTTTTAAAAATTATAATTGACACACAATGTTACATTAATTTCAGGTGTACAACATAGTGATTCACAAGTTTATTCCTTATGCTGTGCTAACCACAAGTGTAGCTACCAAAAAGATACTTCTTAAAAAGTTAAGTTCCCAAACTCTTTCTCATGAAAACATTACCAACTTTAAAGTCTATCTTGCCACCTGAATTACTTTCTTATTTATATTTATTAATATATATGTAACATTTATATGTAAAAGGGTTTTTTTTTGTTTACATTTGGAAACATACATTCACATTGTATCATATTTTAGAAATTCAGGGACATTAAAGAAAAAATTATATTGTTTATAATCAGATTTCAAACCAGTTTTAAAGTTCCATAACAAATTTGAACTCCAAAGATATTTTAATGTCACAATGGAATTGTGCAATTTTGTCTAATTATTTCTGACATTTTACTATCCCACTGTGCATTTCTTTGGAGAAAAGAGAGAAAAAAAGCATATAACACTACTTGGATGTTTATGGCAAATTGTTCTCAGAGTAATATGGTAAATTGACTGCGAAACAGCATTATCATCAAGGTCAAAGAAATGTACATTGAAAAATGTGTTTAGTTTTGGTTAACATTTGTGTTCTTTTAGTATCTATCTATCTATTAGTTGATCAATTGATCAACCTACCTACCTACCATCTATGATCTGTCTGTCTCCTGGATAGCTGTGATTAAGCTGGGCAATCACTGAGATACTGACATTTATTGAATGCATAATTGTAAGGAATTTTAAAAAAGTACAGGAGTCCGCCTTATCTGTAGTTTCGCTTCCGCACTTTCAGTTACCACGGTCTGCAAGCCAATGATCCTTTCTGAGGAATCAGCAGAAGGTCAGTAGTAGCCTAACAATACGTCACAATGGCTGCGTCATCCACCTCACTTCATCTCATCACGTAGGCATTTTATGTCACATCATCACAAGAAAGGTGAGTACAGCACAGTAAGATATTTTGAGAGACCATATTCACATAACTAAAAAATTTTTTAAAAAATGTGTATTTATTTTTGAGAGACAGAGCACGAGTGGGGGAGGGGCAGAGAGAGAGAGCGTGACACAGAATCTGAAGCGGGCTCCAGGTTCGGAGCTGTCAGCACAGAGCCCGATTTGGGGCTGGAACTCGCAAGCTGTGAGATGATGACCTGAGCTGAAGTCAGACGCTTAACCGACTGAGCCGCCCAGGTGCCCCACATTAACTGTTATTATAGTATATTGTTATAATTGTTCTATTGTCTATTAGTTATTGTTGTTAATCTTTACTAAACCTAACTGATAAATTAAACTTTATCATAGGTACGTGAATATAGGAAAAAACATAGTACATACAGAATTTGGTACTACCTGCAATTTCAGGCATTTACTGGAAGTCTTGGAATATATCTCCTGGGATAAGGGGGAACTACTGTAACCTCAAATATAAATGTATACTCATGGAAACAAGACAATCAAAATCTACATAGGAATATTCACAGCCAATGGCTGCTGGTCAGAATGCCAATCAAATCTCTAATTTGTCTCTGTGGGATTCGGTCTAGGAAAACTTCAAAGAAAACTGACATTTTTGTGGTTTTAAGAAGGGAAGGGACATGGATTGATATGGATTAGGCTTAACAGGCACAATGATGTTAGCAAAGAATGAGGACAGGAACAGGTGAGGCATGTGTAAAATGGAGAGTGGAGTATGTAGGAGTCTTCGGGTGGAATGGGGACTGGAAGTCAGGGGGCAGGAATAAAAATCTCCAGCCATGGTGACATCTCTCTGGCTCTGGATTTAATTGCTTCTGCCCATTGGGCAAAACCCAAGGAGACGGGGAGATAGTTACCATCTATCCTTTAGATATGGAAAGTAAAAGAAAATGATTTCACTAAAGACCAAAAATGGGGCAGTTGTTTTTAAGACAGTCTTTATTTTTCTGCAGTGAAATGAGATTCATTCTGCCTCTCTGTTGTCATTATGCTTCTACAGCATTTCTGTGGATGTACCCTTTTTTGAAATTCGTATGTTTCTCTAGTTCTTCCATGGGACTTGTTCTGCCAACAATCCCCTCCTTTTTGTAAATTAAATGTTTTCGTCTCCACTGGTTTTTTACCCTTCTTTTATAATCAGTTTAAACTTACATTTATATCTAAGACAGGCTGTAGCATTGAAAGTATATGGGCTTTGGAATCAGGGAGACCCGGGTTGTTGCTGAGCCATCATCAGCTTGGGGCAACCTCACTACATTTCCCCCTGTGTCCCACGTGTTTATTTCTCTGTCCAACCCCTTTCTCTTTAAATGAAGGAAAATTCTTTTTTTTTCTGCAAAAATTAATCCTAAGTTATGTTTTTCTTGAGTTCTTGAGGTTTGTTGGGAGAGCAGTTCTAAATAAAAAGGCTTTTCCATTCTGATCGGAAGATTGAGAGTTTGGAGAGTAGCATGGAGAAGAGACAGAAAACTTCAGAAGTTTTAGTTTGATAATAGAGATAATTAGGAAATGTTATTTTCAAAGTATCAAGTAAAACAAAAATCAAATAATTCAGCTTTATCAAGCTTTTAAAAGCTGCTCTAGGGGTGCCTGGGTGACTCAGTCAGTTATCCCTTGATTTCAGTTCAGGTCATTGTCTCAGGATTTGTGAGTTTGAGCCCCACATTGGGCTCTGCTGACAGCAGAGACTCTGACTGGGATTCCTCCCCTGACTCTCTCTCTCTGCCCCTCCCTGCTCTCTCTGTCTCTCTCAAAGTAAATAAATAAACGTTAAAAAAAATTAAAAGCTGGTCTATTTATCTGAGCTTCCATACATCCTGTCATTTCTCCAGTGACATCATTTTCTTCCTTATTTTGTCACTATTTATTTTTCATTCCCCCCCCCCCCCCCAGAAGACTATACATTCTGGAGGGTGGGATGTATGCCTGATTCATCTTTTTAGCTGCCTCCAGTTAAATTAGCAAAAACATTACCGGTTGAGGCTATATTGTCAGCTCTTTAATGTGACTCCCTGGTTTATTTTGTGCCCAGGCCTTTCAGAACAGGAGTTGAGTGTTGTATCCTTGTGTTGTCAGTCACTCCAAATTCCTGCACATATCCAGCTTTCCATCTTTTATCTTTTTTTCATTTAACATCTATCTTAAAGTTTGTTCCATAACACCATGTGGAACGCAGTCTTTCGAATCACTGGGTGGGATGACATGGGAGCAAGTACAGATTGAACAAGTCTGAGAACTGCACCTTGGAGCTTTTCACTAATCAAAGGTCAGGAAGGAAAGGAGGAACCAGTGAAACAGAGAACAGCTGTTGAGGTGGAGGAGAATGATGGAGATAATCCCAAGACCAAGTGAAGAAAGTGCATGAAGAGCAATCAGCTGTGTAAGTGCTGCTGACAGGTGGTGGGTGACGAGGACTTGATCATTGGGCTGGGCAATGTGGATGACACTGATGACCTTGACAGGACCCATTTGGTGCAGTGGTGGAGATGAAAGTCTGAATGTGGTAGTTTTAAGAAAGAATGGGAAGGAAGGAAATAGAGGATTGGATAAGAACAAGTATTTCAAGAGTTTTGCCTTTGAAAAGGGGAACAGAGAAATAAGGTAGCTATGGGGGGAGATGTGGGGTCAAGGTTGTTTTCTTTTTAGGATGAGAGATTGTCTTTTTAAACTGGACTGTTTACGGTTTTCTTTGCTGCTACACCCAATATACTTTATATTGGGGCAGAGAGCATTTCTGGAGTGAGTGAAATGTAAAAGAGGAAGGAGGAAAGCAGTGATGGAATAGGCAGGGAGTCAGTGGGGTGGGGGCACCAGGTAGGTAGAATTCTCTGAGGAATTTCAGGGATTACATTGGGGATCATGAAAGGGAAAAAGATATAGCCATACTCAGGAAATGATCCAACTTCAATTGTCTTGGTTCCTTTACCTTGTTAAGGAAATAGCACATGGTTTTATAATCACTAGCAATTCCTTAGGAGGTAGTATGATTTCTTTTTTTTTTCTTTTTTCTTTTTTTAAAATTTTTTCTAGAGGTAGTATCATTTCTAATTAGAGCAATGCTTGTTAAATAGCCCCCCAAAATTTAAGTCTCTTTTGCCTTTAACATAGTAGGAGAGGAGGAACTATGTAACACTTAACTCAAAACACATGCTGCAGAACAATCCAAACACTAATATCAATACACCAAGCTTGCATTAGTCCGCTGGGATGGAAAATTAACTGCAATAATCACAGCGAAAAATGGACATATCCTATCAGGAGTTAATGGGGGGAGGTTTATAAAATTTAGTTTCTGTTCTGATTATGACATGGAAAATACCAGTGCAGTCCAAAGCCATATTTAAATAGTTTTTCATTGAAATTACAAATAGGGAGAATCACTGTAAACCAAATGGGTCGGGGTATACTGCTTTCATTTACTGAGATGCTTCAGAGCCTCTGATTTAGTATACTACCCCAGTGGCAGAACACCAGGGATAGGTCATGAGCACACTCATTTTTAGATTAAATTTAATTAATTAATTAATTTTTATTTTATTTATTTATTTATTTATTTATTTATTTATTTATTTGAGAGAGCAAGAGAGAGAGCTGTGAGGAGGGGAGGGGGCAGAGGAGAGAGAGAATCTTAAGAAGGCTCCATGCTCAGCTTGGAGCCCAATGCAGGACTTGATCCCATGACCCTGGGATCATGACCTGAGTTGAAATCAAGAGTTGGATGCGCAACTAAATGAGCCACCCATGTACCTCTAGCACACTTATTTTTTAATTTAATTTTTTAATGTTTATTTATTTTTGAGAGAGACAGAGACAGAGCATGAGAAGGGGAGGGGCAGAGAGAGATGGAAACACAGAATCCGAAGCAGGCTCCAGGCTGTGAGCTGTCAGCACAGAGCCCGATGTGGGGCTCGAACTCACAGACTGTGAGATCATGACCTGAGCCGAAGTCATATGCTTAACAGACTGAGCCACCCAGGCGCCCCTAGCACACTTACTTTTAATTTCACCATCTTACGTAGTCTTGGTTTTCAACAACTCTTTTTCAAAAAAAATTTTTTTTAATGTTCATTTGTTTTTGAGAGAGAGACAGAGACAGAGCGCTGGCGGGGGAGGGCAGACAGAGAGAGGGAGACACAGAATCCAAAGCAGGCTCCAGGCTCCGAGCTGTCAGCACAGAGCCCGACGCGGGGCTTGAACCCACCAACCATGAGATCATGACCTGAGCCAAAGTGGGAGGCTTAACCAACTGAGCCACCCAGTCACCCCAGTTTTCAACAACTCTTTATGATTTACCATAAATATTCTTTCATCTCTTCTTTGATTATTTTCATTTTGCCCTAATTTCTTCAAATAATTAAATTTTAAAAATCACTAATGTAGGATCTAAGAAATAAAACACACAAAACAACACAAAACACACTCTACTACAGAGAACAAACTGGTGGTTGCCAGAGGGGAGGAGAATGGGAGGATGAAGTAGGTGCAGGGGATTAAGAGGTATAAACTTCCAATAATAAAATGAGTAAGTCATGGGATATGAAGTGCAGCATTAAGGAATATAGTCAATAATATTGTAGTAACTATGTATAGTGATAGATGGTAATGAGACTTACCATGGTGACCACTTAATAATATATATAAATGTTGAATCACTATGTTGTATACCTGAAACTAATGTTGAATAGCACGTCAACTATACTTCAATAAAAAAAGAAAAAAATCTTCAATGGGTGCTAATTTCTTTTTTTTTTTTTTTTTCAAATTTTTGGAGTAGCTGCTTGCCCTCATATTACTAATTTTATCTCTCTAATTGTTTTAAATTCACTTCCTCAGCCTTCATAAAGCTTCTCCTTGGCCTGTTATAGGAAAGAAAGGGGTACATAGTAGTTTCTCGGTTTGTTCTTCAATGAGAGCAAAGGAAGGTGCCCAGGAGATACTGGATTGTGGAGTTCATTGTTTTTTTTCTTGTTTATGTAAATTGTGATTGAGACATGATATGTGATTATTATAAGGTTATTATATTCATAATAACAGGAAAATACTATCATTGTAAAAATCAAACAAAACAATACATAGAGTTTTAGGAGATGTTTATATATTCTGGACACAAGTCTTTTGTCAGAAGAATGTTTTGTGAACATTTTCTTCTACTCTAGCTTTGCTTTTATGTTTTTTAATGATCTATTTTGATGAGAAGATTTTAATTTTGATGAAGTCTAAGTTCTCTATTTTTTCTTTATGATTAGAGCTTCCTGTGTCAAAGAAATGACTTCAAGTTCACAAAAATGTTTTTCTGTATTTTCTTCTAGAAGATTAAAATCTTTAGCTTTCATGTGGGAAGAGGTCATCAGGGGACATGACCACTGATTGACTTGTAAGCTGGATCCAGACAACCAGAGGCATCTCACCACCTACCTTCCCCTATCCTTGGAATGTGTGCTCAGCCTACCCATTCCCATAGTGGGAACCGTTTTGAAGGATGCAGCCTTGAGAGAAAAATTTGTAGATGAGACTGTCTGGATGGAATGCATTACTGAACCCAGGTAAGGCTTCTATATAAAGATTCTGGAGGATGGGTGTGGAGGTCTACTCTTCTCATGGGCAGACAAGCCTCCTGTGTAATTTTCCTTTCCTATTAAACCTGCCGCCTACCAATCTGGAGTGGTCTGTCTCTTAGACTCTGCTTGCCCTCCATTCAGGGGCCAATTTCAGATTTCAACTGAGAAATTCCTGAATTTGTAAATCAACAGTTCATGATCTATCTTGAATACATTTTAGCATTTGGATATGAGGTTAGTGTTAAGGTTTATCTTTTTTCCCAATATGGGTGTCTGGTTATTTCAGCAACTTTTGTAGGAAAGACTTTATTTCCCCAATTGAAATGCTTTGGTGTCTTTGTCAAAAATCAGTCAACTGTATGTGTCACTCTATTCTTTTTTTTTTTTAAATGTATGTTTGTTTATTTATTTATTCATTTTTGAGGGAGAGAGAGAGAGAGAGAGGCAGGGAGAGGCCTGTATTTTTTATTTAATTTTTAAATTTGAGTATAGTTGACACACGTTACATTAGTTTCAGGTGTACAGTGTAGTGATTTGACAAGTTTATATGTTATGCTATGCTCACCACAAGTGTAGCTATCATTTGTCACTACACACTGCTGTTACAACATCATTGACTGTATTCCTTATGTTGTGCCTTTTATTCCTATGACTTATTTGTTTTGTAACTGGAATCTTATATCTCTCACCCATTCACCCATTTTACCTATCCCACACACCCACCGTTCCTTTGGAAATCATCAGTTTGTTCTCTGTATTATAGGTCTGATTGTCCTTTTTGTTTGTTTAATCATTTGTTTTGTTTTTAAGATTCCACATATGAGTGAAATCATATGGTATTTGTCTTTCTCAGTCTGACTCATTTTACTTAGCATAATACCCTCTAGGTCTATCCATGTTGTCACAAATGGCAAACAAAACAAAACTCAACCTTTTTATTGCTGCATAATATTCCATTGTGTATATCTATATCTGTATCTATATCTATCTATATCTATCTATTTATCTGTATCTATGCAACATCTTTTTATGTATTTGTGTGTCAGTGGACACTTGGGTTGCTTCTATATGTTGGCTATTATAAATAATGCTGCAATAAACCTAAGGGTGTATAAATTGGTAGCATTTCTATAAACTAATAATCAAGTAGCAAAAAGAGAAATATCCCTATGCATTATAATATTTTTGATGTTTTTGTAAATGGTACTTGTATTTCAATTTCCATTTTTATTTTTTGCATAGGGAAATACAGTGGATTTCTGGATATTGATTTTCAATCTGTGATCTTGTTAAATACTCTTATCAATCCTAGTAGATATTTTGTAGATTCTTATGATCTTTCTGTGAAAACATTCATTTCATTTGCAAACAGAGACAGTTTTATTTCTTTTATTTCTTTGTCTTGCCATGTTATACTGACTAGTACTACAGTGAAATGCTGAATAGGGGGTGCCTGTTTGGCTCAGTCAGTTGAGCATCTAACTCTTTTTAGATTTTGGCTCAGGTCATGATTCCAGGGTCTTGGGATTGAGCCCATACTATTGGGCTGTATGTTGAGTGTGGAGCCTGCTTAAGATTCTCTTTCTGTCAGGCTGCCTGGGTGGCTTAGTCCGTTAAGCATCTGACTTTGGCTCGGTTCATGATCTCATGGTTTGTGGGTTCGAGCCCCACATTTGGGCTCTGTGCTGACAGCACAGAGCCTGGAACCTGTTTCAGATTCTGTGTCTCCCTCTCTCTCTCTCTGCCCTCCCTCCCTTACTCACACTCGGCCTCTCTCTCTCAAAAATAAATAAACAGTAAAAAAAAAATTTAAAAAAAGATTCTCTTTCTCTCAAGACAAATATGTGACTTCACTCATATGAGGACTTTAAGATACAAAACAGATGAACATAAGGGAAGGGAAGTAAAAAGAATATAAAACAGGGAGGGGGACAAAACATAAAAGACTCTTAAATATAAAGAATAAACAGAGGGTTACTGGAAGGATTGTGGGAGGGGCGATGGTATAAATGGATAAGGGACATTAAGGAATATATTCCTGAAATCATTGTCGCACCATATGCTAACTAACTTGGATGTAAATTAAACACTAAATAAATAAAAAAAAATTCTCTTTCTCTCACTCTGCCCCCTTCCCTGCTTGTGTGCTGTCTCTAAATAAATAAATAAATAGTCCTTTAAAAAATGCTGATTAGAAGTGGTAAGGACAGACATTCTTATCTTCTTCCCAATATACATGGGGGAAATGTTCATCATTTATCATTAATATATTAACTACAAGTTTTTCTTAGATCCCTTTTATTAGTTTGAGGAAATTTTCTTCTATTCCTAAATTGCTGATAGTTTTTATAATAAGTGGGCATTTAATTTAATCAAATGTATCTTTTCAACTACTGAGATGGTTTTGTGATTTCTTTATTCTGTTAATGTGGTGAATCACAGTAATTGATTTTTGGATGTTAAAACAATCTTGCGGTCTTAGAAAAACTTCCAAGTCTTGGAAAAACATCATAATTAGTTTCGATGTATTGTTTTTTAAAAAAACATCTATTGCTGACTTTGATTTGCTATTTTTTGTTAAGGAGTTTTACATTTATGTTAAGGAGTGATATTTGTCTGAAAATTTCTTTTCTTGTATTAATTTGTGAGTTTTGGTATCAAGGCTATGCTGTCTTTTAAAAAATGAGTTTAAAAATTTTTCTGAAGGGTTTTGAGAAATATCAATGTCATTTCTTTTGTGAATATTTGATGGAATGTACTTGTGGATCTCTTTGGAACTTGAGTTTTCCTTGTGGGAGATTTTTAAGTACAAATTCTTTACTCAAATAAAAAAAACCCATAAACAGCAACACCAAAACACCATATATTGGGCTTTGTGGGATTTCTGTTTATTCTTGTATCACTTTTGGTAACTTATATCCTTTAAGGAATTTTTCCATTTAATCTTAGTTTAATTAACTAAGAATTTAATCTTAGTTGTCAAATTCATAGTCATAAGGTTAGTCATAATATTCCTTTCATGTTCTTTTAATGCCTGTAATATCTTTGTGATATTCTTTCATTCTTGCTATTGGTTTGATCAATCTAGGTAAGGATTTTTCAATTGTATTAATCTTTACAAAGAATCAGCTTCTGAATGACTTGGTTTTCTCTATTATCTATTCTTTAATTACTTTTAGCCTTTATATTTATGATTTCCTTCCTTTCCTTACCTTGGTTTAACTCACTCTTCTTTTTCTAGTCTCTTAATGTAGAAGCTAAGAAAATTAGTTTAAAACTTTTTTTCACCAACAATGTAAGCATTTAGAATTATAAATTTTGCTCTAAGCACTATTTTAGCTGCACCCTATACATTTTAGTATTTGTATTTTCATTATTGTTTAGTCAGAAATGTTTTGTAATATCTTCGTGGTTTCTTATTTGGCTTATGCAACATTTAGGAGTGCACTTCTTAACTTCGAAAATAAGGATTTTATATGTTCTTTTAAAATTGACTTTTAATTCCGTCATACTCAGGCTTATAAAACATTGTATGATTTCAGTCATTTGAAATTTATTCGGACTTATTTTATGGCTCAGCTTATAGTCTCTGTGGTGATGTTATGTGTATGTTAAAGAGAATGTATATTCTGTGATTCTTCCATGTTATTTGCTTGACAGAATTGTTCAAATTTTTTATACCTTTGCCAATGTTTTGTCAACTTTCTGTCAATTGTTGAGAGAAGGGTTAAAATCTGTAACTATAATTTTAGATATGCTAATCTCCTCTTTTGGTTAGGTCAATTTTTGAGTCATGTATTTTGAAAGTAAGTTATTAGATATATACTCATTTAGAATTGATGTCTTCTTGATGAATTGACCGTTATATCATTATATACCTCTGTTTGTCCCCAGTGTTCTATGTTCTGATGTTTACTTTGTATGATTTTAATAAAGCCACTCCAGCTTTAATTAATGTTTGCATGGTATATCTTTTTCTGTACTTTTACTTTTAACCTATCTATGTCTTTATACTTAGTGGGTTTCTTATAGATAGCCTCTATCTATAAGATATAGATATCTTATAGATAGCCTCTTGCATTTTTGTCCAGTCTTTCTCTGCCTTTTAATTAGGATGTTTAGATTATTTACACATAATGTAATTATTGATGTGCTTGTTTTTAATTCTACCATCTTTGTATTTACTTTCTATTTAATCAAGTATCCTTTTGTTTGATTTTTTTAGCACTTTATGATTTTCAGCATCCAAGTTCTGTGCATGTGATGGTAAATTTATACCTAAGCATCTTACTAGTTTTTTCTGGAGGGATTGTAAATGGCATTGTTTCTTTAATTTCAGATTTGACACGTTTATTTTTAGGATACAGAAATGTGATTTATTTTGTGTTTTGATCTTGCTTACTCACCTATTAGTTATAGGACTCTTTTGGTAGACTCTGGTGTTTTCTGCATAGATGATCATGTCATTTGCAAATAGGAACACTTTGTTCTTTCTTATCTGTATTGCTTTTCTTGCCTTTTTGAAGTAGCTAGACCTTCCAGTACTATGTTGATTATTAGTAGTGAGAGCATCCTTCTTTAGCTTCTCCCTACCTTAGGGAGAAAACATCCATTCTTTCCCTGTTAACAGAAGAGGGATCATTTTTGGGGAATGGAAGGTGAGCATAAGTGGTATGTGCCATTTCTAGGCCTGGTGTACAAAAACTTTTAATGTACTATCCTAGCTCTCAATCTCCATCCACTAGTGGATGGGATGGAAGTATCCTGGGGGGGGGGGTGTCTCTGAATGACGAGGTGGGGCAGAATGCAACCCCTTCTCCTTCTGACTTGCATTAGATGGTGATATAAATGAGAAATAGCATTTTACTGTGTTAAGTCACTGATACTTTGGGGCTTATCACTTAAAGGAACTAATTATTTACCTTAAGTAACACATCCTTGAGTGATTTAATCTCTGGATGTTTGGTTTTACAACCTGAAAAATGAGGATAATTATATTGACCTCACATATTTATAGAAAAAAAGGAAATGAGACAGCATTTGCCAAAGTGCTTGCACATTTCCTGTAACATGAGGTACTCAATAAACATTTGTTCAGTCTCCTGTTTGCTGAGCATACTCATATGTAGATATACTAATGGGTTTGTTATCTTCATATTGAACTAAAAGGTATTTACTAGTGTTTGTGTCTTTGAATATTTAATCCATCCCTTTAAAATGTATTCTTCAGCAATAAAAGTGATGAAACAAAATGTAAACCTCATATATACTGATCAGAATATTATGCATTTGTCAGTCCCCCTAACATAGAATTCATAGTCGAATTTGACTTTAAGGACTGTTTTTAAGAAAATTCATGCCACATGTATTACAGGTTATGCTCATGCCTTTCTTGTATCTTTTGGAAACACAATTATATGAAAAGATGAGGAGAAAAAGAGCAAGGAAGTTTTCCCCATCTATATAAAATTTATGTGGAAAGCACATATATGCCTTTTTTTAACCAAGTCACTTCCATTCATTTACAAAGTCATTTTGAAGGGATTATTGTTTAGAAGACAAATCCAAAAAGATGTCTAAAGGAAGAGATGGTTGAGATTTCTTTGACAAAGCTAAGGGATTTAGGTGATGAGTGAGGATGGGGGTGTGGTGGAGTTTAGGTTGGGGCTGAAACCTTCAAGGTTGAAAGCAGAGGATGGCCTGTGTGGGAAAAGGCCTTTTCTTGGGAAAAGGAAGTAATTTAGAGAACTGGGTGGCAGGAAGGGGCTATGACTTATGGGCAAAATGATTTTACTATTTTGGAGATGATAATATAAATTTCAGATATTGTTATAATATCCTAGATAACTTCTAGAGTAAAGAGAATTTAGAGAAGTTTCTCAAATTTGAAGGTTTGTCTAAAACTTATGTTTTTAATTTGAGTCTTTTATGCTATTAAACATAGACACTATTGTATAGCTAGCACACTTTTGTTTCTTTGAAATCTGGTTAGTTTACTGGTTTGGGCTTTTACCTTAGTACTTTTGCTGACCTATAAAGGAGAGCCTCAATTTTTGTTATGTTCAGAACACATTCTGTTTCTCAGATTACTACAAATAATTATTATAAATAATACTCAGGTTATTCAGTGAAGAACAAACATTGATTTTCCTTTTTTAAAAAAGTTTATTTATTTTGAGAGACAGAGAGAGAGAGTGGGACTGGGGCAGAGAGAGAGGGAGACAGCAAATCCCAAGCAGGCTCCACAGTGTCAGTGCAGAGCCCCATGCAGAGCTTGAACTCAAAAACCACGAGATCGTGACCTGCGCCAAAGTCAGATGCTTAACCGACTGAGCCACCCAGGACCCCAACATTGCTTTTCCTTTTATTGTGCAGTGTGCTGTTTCCACTCCACCCCTGGCTGTTAAACTCATTCAGCTTCCCCAAACCTTTTTTAAAATGTGCGTCTTGGATTGGGCAATGCATTAGCTATAGAATTCTGCCATGCTTCAGACAGACAGCATATGATGAGATAAATTTGTACCATCTATTTTTTTTTACATAAACTTTTTGTTTCGGTATAATTTTATATTTATAGAGAAGTTGTGAAGATAGTACAGAGTTCCTGTATATCCATCACCCAGTTTTACCCATTGTTAACATCGTACATTACAGAGTACATTTATCAAAACTAAGAAAGCAACAATATTCATCACTATTAACTAAACTCCAGACCTTAGTTGGATTTAACCAGCTTTTCCATTAATGCCTTCTTTCTGTTTCATTGCAGGACACATCATAGTTAGTTGTCACATTTTCCTAGTCTCCTCTGGTCTGTGATAATTTCTCACTCTGTTTGATTTGCATGACTTTGATGGTCTTGAGGAGTACTGGCCAAGTATTTTGTAGAATGTCTCCTGATCTTGGTTTGTCTGATGTCTTTATCATGGTTAGTCTGGGGTTATGGGATTTGGGAAGAATACCTTCTCATTACCTCACATCAGAGTACATCATATCCACATGGCATTACTGGTGATGTTAACCTTCATCACTTGGTTAAGACAGCTCTCTCCAGGACTCTCCACAGCAAAGGGACTGTTTTTCCCTTTCCCTGCTCTAATTTTTGGGAGTGAGTCACTAAGTGTAGCTCACCCTCCAGGGTAGGGAATTAAGCGCCACCTCCTGGAGGGGAGAATATGTGTATATATTATTTAGAATTCTTCTGTGGGGAAGATTTGTCTCTCCTCTACCATTTATTCTACTTATTCAGTAATTTATATTTGTACTTATATGTCTGTACATTTATGACTCAGTCCAAAGAAAACCATAGCCTCTAGTTTTGGGACAATTATCTTTATAAAAGTGCTGTTGATGCCTAGTTACATTATTTGTTTATCAATATAGACTTATGAATATTTATTTTATACTTTTTAATTGAATACTGCATTATTTTGCTGCTTAAATTGTTCCAGCATTGGCCATCAAGAGCTCTTTCAGTTGGCTGTTGATACATTGTCTCTTTTATCACACTATTTTCCTTTGTCCAGAATGGACAGGCTACACCTCTTTGAAGGGTGTTGGGGAAAAACAATCTGCTCTGTGAAGTATAGATAAGGTTTTTAGTCAATAGAGAGTCTCTATTGCCAGCAAATAAAGCCTTTTAATATGAAGGACACCTGTAGAAGTGTTGTTTACTTTTCAGCTGAGAATAATAAAAATGAACTTTATGAAGTGCCTTTCATTTAAGTGAGCTGGTGCCTGAGGTTAAATTAGCATATTAAAAAAATGAAATGATGTTTTTTTGACCCAGCTTTAATGATATTACTGAAGTACTCAATTCTTCAGGGAAGATCTGGGCTTGTTCCTGTGCTGTGCACACAATTTTCTTTTAAATCTTCTGCAGTGCAATGTGCCTTTGTGGCAGACTCAAGGGAATGAGCATTTAAGCCATCTGCAGGACTAAGGTTTCCTACTGGGCTTCCACCTGGGGAAGCATTGCTAACTCAGACCACTTGGCTCTGCTCCAACTAGTTCCAAGGGCATGTTCTACAAGAGGGAGGTTTGCAAGTATCTTTTTTGGGGGGTGTGGGAGGCTCAATCTACTTCTTGCTGAGAAGCAAGAGGTAGTGTGTTATAATGAAATGGAGGGGCCAAGAGTAGAGACTCCTGTGAATGCATCTCAGATCTATTGATGGTTGGCTGTGTGGCCCTGAAAAAGACACTCTATGCCTTTGGATCTCAGTTTCCCTGTGTTACCAGGACTTCATTATTTCTGACCATCTCTCAGATCTAATGTCTTATGATTTTTATGCTACAATTTTATGGTGGCTGGAAGAGGGGTATGTGCATATATTTACAATTCAATTCCAAGAGTGAAGTAGCCTCTAGTTTTGGAGAAATTATATTTGTAAATGGGCATCTATTGATGCCCCATAAAAATGCCAATGTTTCTTGACATTTATATGGCACTATTATTTTTCAAATTTACTTTCACCTTAATTTTGTAGTTTCAACATTAATTTTCTGTTTTTTACTTTGGACACATAATCTTTCTATCAAACATACACATTTATCTGTTCACTTTAACTCTCATGTTGATATTTAGCCATGTCTCTCTTTCCTTGGGTGGTTTTCTCCCAGTTTGTCACTTGTCATGGGTGGTGTGTGGTCTCTCACATTTATGCAAATCTTGAGATTGCCTTTGTTCCATACTATCAATTTCAAGGATATTTGCATAGAGAATAGTCTTGAAAGGTAGGGATTGGGGAAGGGAGGCATGCTTATTGTCTAGTATGATAAAGATAATGCCTGCTTTGGAGTAATGAGCAGGATGCTTAATGCCCATTACAAAATATTTGAGTTCCCTAAACTCAGTATGCAGCCTGTAATGCACTCACTGCATGTGAGAGTCAGCTGACCTTCTTGGCATCACTCTGTGTGAATTTGGGCTTGGGAAATTGGTACAAGAAAATGCTAATACTCTGGCTACTGCTATTGCTATAGTAAAGTCCTTACTCTCTGACTCAGGAATCTCCTGTTTTCTATGTGGTTTCCATAAAACTGTGGCACGCTTATTTGTTAGCTTATAAGTAGGATAAAATAGCATATTTTGACAGTTAGTTCTTTGTACTATACTTCCCTTGTGAACTTTCAGAGGGTTGTGTACAATCACTAGTTTTGCGGGGTTGTCCTCTCTTTATTCATACTTACCTTGAGCTTGATGTGGTACCATCAAAAGAATTGAGAACTTGGATTTCCAGAGAATTGGATTCAAGTATACATTTGGTCATTTTCCAGCTTTGTAATGCTGGCGAGTCACTTAATATCTCTGTACTTCTTTCTCTTTTTAGTGGAGATGACCTGCTTCACAAGGTTATTATGAAGGTAAAACAAGATTTTATATACCTGTGCTACCCAATATGGCAGCCATACATGACTGTTTAAGTTAAAACTAAATTAAATTAAAAAATCATTTCCTTTAAGTTAAAACTAAATTAAATGAAAAAATCATTTCCTTGGTTATACTGGTGCCATTTTTCAAATATTTAACAGGGGCTTTGTTATGTTTCTTTTAAACTTGATGAACCCTTTTAGTTGCTAAGCTATTATCAGTCACAGTCCCTTCTAGAATATAGTTAATTAGATTTCACTATTTTCCTGCAAAATGTTGAAAGAGTCTATAAGGATTAGTAGCACTAATCAGAATTTGAAAGGGCACTGATACCTCTGTAAATATTATAGGATTATATTTATTTTTTTTTCCTTTTTAAACTGCCACAGGTGAGGTACTTCAAATGTAATAGGAAAGGCAAATAGTTTCACCTCATATAAACTCCAACCCATGGGTCCTAGATGCTGGAGTGCTGGGCGGAGGATTCAGAGGCGGTGTCTGGACTCAGTCCAGAGTTATGACTGATTATGATAAATCACTAGCAACTAGCCTAGATTGATATCTGAAAATCTTAAGTTTTTTTTTCCTAGAAATAAAAAAATTAATAATTATCTTTCTAAATGGCAGCAAAGGTATTGAGGACTATCGTCTTGATTCAATCTAATTTCAATTCCAGTTCTGCCTAGAGAAAAACAAATTCTTCCAATCACCATGCTTATGAACTGAAGCTCTTATCAGAAAACTGATAGAATTGTGACCCTTAATGCTACTTTTTTTATTGTTTATAAGAATCACAGCAAGGAAGTGATGTAACTTTCTTCCCTTCCATAACAGCACAAATAGTAAATAACAGTGGTAGTGGTTACAAAATACATGTATGTAAAATATAAAATTGTCTTCCAGGGTGGAAGATGATATAATTCTACTCTCACTAGGAAGTTCAAGACTCTGAGCTGCTTTTCACAAAATGCAGTCAAATTTATTCATGGTCTACA
Source organism: Panthera tigris (assembly GCF_018350195.1). NCBI lineage: Eukaryota > Metazoa > Chordata > Mammalia > Carnivora > Felidae > Panthera > Panthera tigris. Next base: position 77,453,787 of record NC_056664.1, on the reverse strand, counting down.
GTTTGAGCTTGTTAATAAGCAGTACATAAACACTTTAAGACCCAGCACATATTAATTATGTGTGTGTATATATATATATATATATATATATATATATATATATATATATGTTTACTGGAAAGCAAACTAACAACAGTTCCATATTGGGATACCTGTTGAATGAAGACTGATGACAAAATACAAAGAGAATAAAGTAACATCTGTTCCTGAGTCTGATATTTAGGAAAGCAAAATATTAGTGCTTTTGGCACACATGGTAACTCTATGAACAGATGTTTTAATATAATGAGTACTTATAGAGTAATGGAAATACACCAAAGTCAGGTTGAGTCAAATTTTAAATATGCCGTTGTGAGATGAACTATAATTACAATTTTTTTTCCTTTCCTTTTTTGTTGTTTACTCTATCTCTTAACTTGGCTTGGAAAGAAATGGTTTCAGTGACATGTTTTCAGCACATTTGACAAGAAATTATGGGAAAAGAGTATCTGGTTAGGGCATGAAAACATTTCCAGAAGAGCATTCAAGAGTTTGACTTCTAGAATGTTTGCCTCTCAGTGTTCATCAAACTTGTCGGAGTGCAAGGTTTCTAGTATAGTGAAGAGTAAATATGATGTGTACTCTGTGGTCAGAGTGCTAGGGGCTCAAGACCTGTCTTTGCTGCTTGCCAGTTCCTTGCCTTTGAGGAAGAAACTAGGCCTACATAAGTCCTCAGTTTCCCTCATTTGGCTGTTGGAGATGCTGGGGGCAGGATGGACCGGAACACTCATTTTCTTCCCCGCAGTGTCCCATGGAGGCATAGTCGGGGGGCGGTTATCTGCTTTCCTTCCCAGGAGAGAACAGCAGCATGTTCAGTAACAGTTTTCCACCTACTGACAAAACTTGAGAGTGTGAGATTGGGGAAAGCCTGGCATTTGTGCCCACCCCCTCCCCCAGCTCACAGACCTGCCAGGGTGCAGGAGAGGCTGGAGCTCTCATGCTCAGGTTGTCAGTACACAGACCATCAGACCACATAAGCCTGTCCCAGCTACATGTCAGTTCTCTCTGTTCCAGCTTTATAGCATGACACTGGGTGGAAAGGTCAGCGTGGTCATTCCCTGGTTATTTTCAGTCCAGGAGAGAGGGACAAAAAGTGCATTATTTTTTTTACCAGGTGGAAAGTGAATTTGCCAACCAACTTGAATAAAGCAGATGCCTCGATTCCAATTTGGTGGCTTCTGATTGTTGGAGGAGTAATGGAGCTAACATGTAGAGGCAGGTAGGTCACACTTGGCACATGAATAAGTCCTGTTTAGGTACTAGTTATGATCAGTATGATCATGATTATTGTTATCATTATTTTCAATTGGTTAGATTGCAGAAGATTGGCACTAGTACTCCCAAACTTCCAGCATGATTCAGTATTGCTACCTGATTCACGTGGTTGTCATGATCATCAGTTTAGATAACATATCAATTTGCTTTGTAAAGTGTAAAGCACATTATATAATAGTGATGATAATAGAGTATTTAGTGTTTTTATGTGACACCATGGGGTGATATTCCTTGCCAGTTTCTCACTTCTCTCCTGGCTTTTCCAAGACAATTTCAAAGTCTTGGTCAAATAACACAGTTAGACATTACAGCGGAATTAGTAAGTATATTGTTAATTTCCCAACATGAATAATTCATGGTAAAGATATTTCATAAACAGGCCATCTCTTAACTCTCTGTTGAAACAAAGCTGTCATGGTTCTGGGCTTATGCCTGTTGTGCTATTTTAAAAGAATTTGGAACATTTATGTAAGAACCCAAGATTGTGAATAGAATTTGGACAAATGTAAATAGTGTTTTAGTGTTAACCCAAACCTGGATTGAACTCCTTTTGCTTTAAATATCTGCTAGTTCTCTTTCTAAGACAAAGTATATTCATTGAATGGCCAGGATAATTTCTTATTCTTAGTACTGTCTTATAGTCCTCACTGGCCTTGTCCTAATTTATTAACTCAACAGATAGTTATTGAGCACCTATTTTGTGTAGTTACTGTTTCACCTGTTGGGGATGTAGTATAAATAAAGAAAACAAATAAACTATACCTTCCACAAGTTTATATCCTGTTCCTAGCATAATTTATTTAAAATGAAATATTAATTGTGATTCCCTTAGAGACTTAAAATGTACTTAAAAGTACATTTTATATAATTCCCAGGATACTGTAACTTATGGGAAATGTTTTAAATACATACATACATGCATACCTCTTTATTCTTTACATGGAAACACTCCTTAAACCTTTAGTGTTTATAGAATTATTAATTTGACCATATTAGTTTGATCAACATTATTTGCATATTTATCATATAATCTCCCATCAGGAGAAAAGTAAATAATTGTTTTCAGCCTAGATTATACCACCGATGTATTTGACTTGATACTTTTAAATAAGAGCTTTATGTTTTCCTCAATATCTTTCAGTCAGTGAAAGCTCCTTATTCTAGGGGCACCTGGGTGTCTCAGTCAGTTAAGCATCTGACTCTTGATCTCAGCTCAGGTCATGATCTCATGGATCATGAGTTCAAGCCCTGTATCTGGCTCTGTGCTAATGGCATAGAGCCTGCTTGGGATTCTTTCTCTCCTTCTCTCTACCCCTCACCTGCTTGTGCTATCTCTCTCTCTCTCTCAAAATAAATAAACTTAAAAAAACCCTTAAAAATAAATCCTCCTTATTCTAGAACTTGAGATATATCTATCATCTATCTATCTATCTATCTTTGGAAGAATATCTTTAAAAATATATTTATACTTTTATATATTCTTTGAAAGAATATCTTTAAAATCCAACCAGGAGAACCTAGCAATAGGGATATGTGTATGTGCCTAAGTTAGCAGCTCTTATTTCAACATGTTGTAGAAATTAATTATGCCTTAGGAAGGAATTTTCTTTCTGGGTTTTGCTAAATTCAATTGAAACAACAAAGAGTTATATGTTAACTCTTTCCTGGCTCAAGTCCAGGAAAGATGAAAGGGAAAGATATTCTTACCAATAGTTTAAGATCATCAAACCTGGATTATTTATAGAAAACAAAAGATGAATTTGCACCAGTTCTTGTACATATTAAAGACGTTTCTGAATTTGCAGTGCAGTCTGCCATCCTTAACTAAGCTTCTCTTTCCTATGGCTTCTCTCTTTCTCTCTCTTTCTGCTTTCTCTAATCAGATAACACAGACTTCACACAGGGAGGCTCAGGGTGTGAAAACTTCATGGTAAGTAGAATATAACTAAATTATTTGATCTGCTGTTATTTTTAGAACTTTCATATTTCATAACCTTTCTTTATTCCATTTATTTTCCCAGGAGAGAAAGCTCAGGCTCTTAAATTCTGCATAGTCAGATTTCGGACTGGTCTTTATAACCTTAAAAGCCCTTTCTCTGGAAGAGAAACATAATTAAACTGAAGACACAAATTAGATCCACCAGTCTGACAGGGTTATAGTGCACCCAGACCCCTCCCCAGGGCTGACCTATCACTGGGTCTTCCTTTCCTCAGTCCTTTCCTCACTTCTTTGCAGTGTATCTCCTGAGAGCACTCCCCAACCATCCTTATGCACACAATTCTTCATCTCAGAATGTTTTCAAGAGATCCAGTCTAAGACAGAAGTGGATTAGTCCAGGGCAGTGCCTCCAATCTTTCTTTATTTCTCAAAGACCAGTAAAGGTCAAAACTTTTCTAAAGCACATTTAGAAGGTAGATGTCTTCTAGAGAAAATTGGAGTAGGGACAATTGGGTAATTATGGTGGAAGGAGAGACGAGGTAGATATTTACGAAAAAATGTGGTCTATAATCAAGAGAAAAGAGATAGGGCTTTTGATGTCAAAAGACATGCCATGTTGATGTGTCAGTTGCCCTGTTACAGAGCTTGAGAACACTGACATTTGAGGCCAAACCTACTTCGTTCTCGTTCCTGAGGTATCAGTGGATGTTGCTAGAGGGACATGTGGAGGGGTTCAGTGTGCAGAGGCATCACTGAAGGGAGAAAGCAAAGTTAAGTGAACAGCTTCCTTATCTGTGAAAAATGATGAAGTATTTGAGATGTAGTGGATATGTCTGGGCAGTGTTGCCAGAGATACTAGGGTAGCGAGATTGAAGGCACTGGCTTTAGAATTTTAGGTTCAAATCCTGGGTCTGTCCCTTACTAGCTGTTGTCTATGGTTAAGTTACTTGACTTCTTTGAGACCAGAAATAATGGAGATAATGTCAAAGAACAGTTGTGAGAATTAAACAATATACATAATACACAATACAGTGAATAGCAAGTATTAAGTACATAGGAATTTATACAATGCAGTAATGTTTTTTCAATACCCATGTGATAGCTTGCATGGAATACTTCAGCCTTTGCAGTGGATAAATAGCTCTTTCCTTTGTTCTAAGACATTGAAGAAGATTTTAAGGATATTAAGGAGAGTTTCTTCAATGAAGCTGAATTAAAAATACATATCTACTCTAGAGTGTAAATTATCCTCTCCATTTCTCATAGTTTTGTTGAATCATTACTTAGGCATATAAATATTTACCTGCGAATTGATAAACATAATTTATGCAATTCAGGAAAATGTCAAAGTTCATGGGAAGCTGTAATTGTTAGACTCAAAAAGTCACTGGGGATTTGCTGTATTTTAATATCATCTGCTAATTTCTTTATCTAAATTTTAAAATAGTATATTTAGCATTCTCAATGTCAGTTTGAAAAAGGCCCTTTCAAACTAAAGCAGCAAAACTTATGGCTTCTATTAGGCATGATAATTAGGGACGTGAGTGAGAACCACAGAATTTTAAAGCTAGAAGTGACATCAGAGACTCCGTGCCTCAACCCCTTTTATGGAAATAAAAGATAAGCTGGTGAAGGGACTTGCCAGAGTCCTACAGCTTGTTAATGAAAAGACTAATAATAGCCATTACCTCCAGACCTAAAGTCCAGAACACTTGCCATTGCACCAAACAACCCATTCAGTCAGTTCCTGAAAAGACACAGACATGATGAGCTGGTGGTGGCTTGAGATCGTCTGTGTACGTGGATTCTCCATTGATCAGCTCAGTAAACTACACCCATGCACCTACCCACACTCCACACACAATTTATGTTCATAACAACTTAAAAGAGAAATATGAATCCAACGTGAAAGAGTATAGTTTGGAAATGGAATCAATGCAAATTGTCTTTGAAGTTTACATAAACATTTCGCTCTTTGACAGTAATAAAGTAGAGCCAGGTTTCTGGAACTAGAAGAATATTTTTGCCTGAAGAAAAAAGGATTGGATTTACTATGAGAAAGTTAATGATTATGAAACATGTATTTGTTTATATTCAAAAGTTGTCAACATGAAGTATAATGACTAAAAACTAACATTAACAAAATGGAAAGGATTCTAAAATATACATCTTAGCCCAAAATGTGTACCAAAGTTGTTGTAGAACCAAATGTCTCCATTTTTGTTTTCAAATGTCCTGCCAGGACTTTGACTGACAGATATACATCTAATTTGTACATGTACCACAATATATTGTCATTAAATATCTTAAGGGCTCCAGTGGCTTCCTGTGTGTTTGTAGTGTTTCCCACAACAAACTGTAACAGATTCAAATACCTATATAACCACTTGCCATATCCAGGAGGCACTTTCCATATATCTGTCCTCTATTATATTTACTGCAGCAAAACTTAAAAAATACATCTAATTTTATTCCTTCTATCTGTTTTACCTTTTCATGGTAATTTCTCTGACCACCTACAGTTATTCTTCAGTCTCCAGCAATAGCTTTAACTTTTTGAGTCATGACTCCTTTGTGAATCAGATGAAAATAGAATTTTTCTCCCTAGAACAGTATATAAAACACATATATAACAAATTTGCATATGATTTATGTTACTAAACTGGAAATTGATTTTGATCATAGAATATTTTATTTATAGAAAAGATAATGTAAAATCTAATAGTGATATTCTGGAAATAATTGAAACAAGTCTAATTTGTACAACCCCCTCCCCCCCCAAAAAACCTCCCAAAGTAAATATTAACTCTCCCCAAATTAAGGTTTCTGATGTTAAACTTGAAAAAGAGGTTGTCATAACAATGTGAACATTTATCTTGGGCACTAAGCTGATTTTGACATTTTAATTTTGATGGCAGCTAGTGCTAAAAAACTATAACTCAAAGGTAGATTGTTGTCAAAGAATATCAGAATTTCCCAAGACTCTTTTTGGTTGAATTTATATAGCATCGTTTCCTTTGTCCTCAAATCAATAAGTTTACCTTTGCAAAGCTTGCATTATTGATTTCCTCTATGCCAGAAAAGAAAAGACTGTGAGTCCACATTTAAGTTTTAAAGTTGTCTAAATAGAAGGAATCTGTGAGAGAAGTCTCCAGTATTTCCAATTATTTTCAGATTTCTTTCTGCAGGGACACTGAGAAGGCCATGTAACTCTTGACTATAACCTATAAAAGCACCTTCCCTAGCACTGCAAGGTTGGCATGGATGTCTGTGTGCAATTCTGGCTTTCCTACTGGAGCTTGGACATAGTTTGATCAACTAGTATGCTTTTGGCTGCAAATAAAAAAGCCCAATTCAAGAAAAAATTATACAGTAAAAAAGTTAATTATCTTACATAACAGAAAGTCCAGAAGTAGAATTAGTTTTGGTCAGGTTGGTGCTGCAATAATTCAATGGTGACCATCAAGGATCCATGTTCTATATTTCTGCTCTGTTATCCTCAGTGTGAGAGTGTTGAATTTAGACTTGCTACTCTTATGGTTATACAATACCAGCACTATCTGAATCAACATACATTCTTGCTCACCTCCTAAATGAGAGAAAACCCTTTCCCCCAACTATAATTGGACAAATGTAGACCAGTGTCTTCTTTACTTACAGCAGGAGCCAGAGCCATGTCATGTGCTGACTGCTTTCTGTGAAGCAGGAATAACTTGACAGTGAGGTCTGTTATCCCTCAGTCATTGGGTTGGGGGGAGGGTGGATGGGTGGGGACAGCGCTATCCAAACAAAATCAGGATTCTATTAGGAAGGAAAAAAAAGAAACGGATGTTGGGAAGGTAACGTTCTCTCTTGATATCTTCGGTAGTATTTATAATAGCACCTACAGGAAATATATAGAAAGATTCACCTCAGCTAAAAATATCTGCCAATTAACCTAACCCATGAAATAACTCTGTTGAGTTATTCTGGGAAAGGGTATCCCTTTTCTCTAAAAGTTTTGCCTTAAGTTTTATTGTGTTTCAAGAATACTCTTTTGTAAATCCAACAATCATATGAATAGTAGAGAAAAATCTTTATATTCTGTTACACTTTTTTGAGACAAAACTGTTTAAAGGGGAATGGCTTAATACCCTGGCTTTAACAAGAACCACAACACTGGACAAGACATCTTTCTGCATGGTTGGTAGGGGATTGAATCTGAAACATGGACATCATTATTTACAGAATATGTAGTTCTTTCTTTATCAAAGCAGCAAAATGAGATGTGGGCAAAGCATTGCAAGTGTTCCAGTTATACATATAATATCCATATTCTTCCTCATTGAAGTTTTGACCAACCAAGAACTTTCTCACCATTTGCAGATGCTGATTCTTGTGTAGCCTCTAAAAGTGACTCTCAAAATAGGAATCATTTAAAGGTGTCATTAAACAAATACATAAACAACATCCAGAAGTTGGCTGTACCAAACTCTGGATGTCAGCTTCATTCAGTTGTGTATTAAAGAAATGTATGAACTAACAGTTTCTCCATTACTTGTCAGCAATCTTGGAGTAGATATGTTTTTATTTTGACAATGACACTGCTTTGGGGCTGACTTGACAATGACACTGCTTTGGGGCACAGGGTTAGAACCCTGTGCCATGGGATTTGGTGGCCAAGTCAGACTCTCCTGAATGTCATCTTGACACTTCCTTTTCACATTTAGCTTCCCTCTTCTGCCTTTTCTCTCCTTGGTCTCCTCTTTCTGTCTCTCTTCTTGCTACCTTCCTTGTTCCCACCTTTTCACTTTCTTATTTTCTCATCTCTCTCCTTCCTTCTGTCTTCCCTAATACCTTCCTTGTATCCCCTTTGTTGTTACCATCATTCTTGTTGTAGCAGAAGACTCTTAGCAACAGAATGCAATAGGCAGTACTTTTCATTAAAAATGCTAATAATTTTATTATTTTTGCCACTTTTTAAAAAGTTTATTTGAGAGAGAGAGCATGCACGTGCAAGTGGGGGAGGGGCAGAGAGAGAAGGAGAGAGAAATCCCAAGTGCTGTGAGTATAGAGCCTGCAGAGCCTGATGTGGGGCTCAAACCAATGAACTGTGAGATCATGACCTGAGCCAAAACCAAGAGTTGGACACTCAGTGGACTAAGCCATCCAGGTACCCATCTTTTGCCAATTTTTGATCCTCAGAGGAATGAATGACAGTGAAAGAATATGAGTGTGTGGCTGCATGTGCATGATATTTAATGTAAACCTGATATGTTTACTCTTTTAAACAATGATTACATTGATAACTGTAGCAAAAGAAGGAATCCATGTTCCTTGAGTGTGTTTCACATATTCTAATAAAGTCAGGGTTTGGCCAAGGACTTTAAGGTATTAGAATATCTTTAGACTAAAAGTTCTACCAGTGTCTCTTTTCCTTTAACTAAAAATTTTATTATTTTAAAATTTGTAATAATTTATTATTGTAAATAAGGAAAAACATGTATGGGGCACCCTGGTGGAGTTAGGAGGGTACACATGTAGGATGGCCTGGGTGGGTACTGGAGTGCAAGCAGGGTAAGGTTGGCATTCACATGGGGGCCAGTGGCCTGGCATGGGGGTGTCAGAGATAGAACAGGTTGAAGATGGTATACAACGAAGGGATTAGGTAGAGTAACGGCATGGGGTTTTGTGACTGAACAGGGTGAGGAGAACATCCATATATGATCATGGCCTGAGTGGAGTAAGGAAGATGTCTATGTGAGGGAGGTGATAAACCACTGACTTGGTTTAGATTTATCATTTCTTGCCCAGACTATTATAACAGTCCCCTAACAGATCTTCCTGCTTCTAGACAAGAAGCATAGAACCTACTATGTTTTAAGCCAAGGATTTAAGATGAGAAAGTGGATCGTAGCATAGGAGATACATGAGAGAGAAAGGGAATATTTTTCTCCAGGAAGGTAAATCCTTCTGAATACCAAGGAAGTATCCAACCTTGCTAGATAATTTCTCCATCATAGACCAAGCTGTAAAGTGCAATGATGATAACGAACTGGCTAATGAGAAATAGCAGCTGTAAAACAAGATTCAGTCTTACAGCCTCTTTGTAGAAAGCATTTTCTTTTTTTTTTCAATATATGAAATTTATTGTCAAATTGGTTTCCATACAACACCCAGTGCTCATCCCAAAAGGTGCCCTCCTCAATACCCATCACCCACCCCCGCCTCCCTCCCACCCCCCATCAACCCTCAGTTTGTTCTCAGTTTTTAACAGTCTCTTATGCTTTGGCTCTCTCCCACTCTAACCTCTTTTTTTTTTTTTTTCTTCCCCTCCCCCATGGGTTTCTGTTAAGTTTCTCAGGATCCACATAAGAGTGAAACCATATGGTATCTGTCTTTCTCTGTATGGCTTATTTCACTTAGCATCACACTTCCAGTTCCATCCACATTGCTACAAAGGGCCATATTTCATTCTTTCTCATTGCCACGTAGTACTCCACTGTGTATATAAACCACAATTTCTTTATCCATTCATCAGTTGATGGACATTTAGGCTCTTTCCATAATTTGGCTATTGTTGAGAGTGCTGCTATAAACATTGGGGTACAAGTGCCCCTATGCATCAGTACTTCTGTATCCCTTGGGTAAATTCCTAGCAGTGCTACTGCTGGGTCATAGGGTAGGTCTATTTTTAATTTTTTGAGGAACCTCCACACTGTTTTCCAGAGTGGCTGCACCAATTTGCATTCCCAGCAACAGTGCAAAAGGGTTCCCGTTTCTCCACATCCTCTCCAGCATCTATAGTCTCCTGATTTGTTCATTTTGGCCACTCTGACTGGCGTGAGGTGATATCTGAGTGTGGTTTTGATTTGTATTTCCCTGATGAGGAGCGACCTTGAGCATCTTTTCATGTGCCTGTTGGCCACCTGGATGTCTTCTTTAGAGAAGTGTCTATTCATGTTTTCTGCCCATTTCTTCACTGGGTTATTTGTTTTTTGGGTGTGGAGTTTGGTGAGCTCTTTATAGATTTTGGATACTAGCCCTTTTTCCAATATGTCATTTGCAAATATCTTTTCCCATTCTGTTCGTTGCCTTTTAGTTTTGTTGGTTGTTTTCCTTTGCTTGCAGAAGCTTTTTATCTTCATAAGGTCCCAGTAGTTCATTTTTGCTTTTAATTCCCTTGCCTTTGGGAATGTGTCAAGTAAGAGATTGCTACGGCTGAGGTCAGAGAAGTCTTTTCCTGCTTTCTCCTCTAGGGTTTTGATGGTTTCCTGTCTCACATTCAGGTCCTTTATCCATTTTGAGCTTATTTTTGTGAATGGTGTGAGAAAGTGGTCTAGTTTCAATTGTAGAAAGCATTTTCTAAAGAGGGCTGTTTACCTAATCTACCTGCTCTGGGAACCAGCATCTAGTTATTGAAATAAAACTCATTCTTATATAAGCTACAGAATTTTGTGTTACAGAAATTTGTGATGGTAAAAGTTGAAAATGAGAAGTAAAAATTATCATCTCACAACTCTAATAATCGCTAGCAAATTTTCTTCCACATTCCTTCCTCCAGCTCCTGCCCCTGCCCCTACACATGCATATAGATATATGAGATAATGCTCTGCCTTTGTGTGTGTGTGTGTGTGTGTGTGTGTGTGTGTGTGTGTGTGTTTAATTTTACTTAATAATAATTACATTATAGTCATCTTGCCAGGCTATGAGCTTATCTTTGAAAACATGATTTCTGAAGTTATAGATATGCTATTACTGCTAGAAATTTAGATTTCTCCCTATAATAAACAGTGTTGCAATGACATTTTTTTGTGTTAATTCTTTAAAAAATTTTTTTTAAATGTTTATTTATTTTTGAGAGAGACAGAGACAGAGTGAGAGTGGGTTAGGGGCAGAGAGAGAGAGGGAGACACAGAATCTGAAACAGGCTCCAGGCTCTGAGCTGTCAGCACAGAGCCCAACGTGGGGCTCGAACTCACGAGCTGTGAGATCATGACCTGAGCCGAAGTCGTACGCTCAACCAACTGAGCCACCCAGGCACCCCTGTGTTAATTATTTTCTTAAGACAACTCCTCAAAGTGTAATTGAGTCAAATGCTAAATATTTCATGGATTTTTATACAAATAGGAAAACTGATCTCCAGAAATAATATATCAATGTGCACAACCACCAACCACAACAAGGGTTCCAGATTCTGGTAAAAATGGTTTGCTTCATCCAGTTTAGGTAAATTTTTTTTCTAAGAATGCCCAAAGTATTAAAATACTCTGCCTGACCTTTAAACCTTGCATAACTAAAAATATGAAGGGTGAAAAAATGCATAAAAAAATTTAATACATTTCGCTAACAGAATTTAAACAGCATTAACTTATGAATAGAATAAATAATGCTTTAGACATCATGAGCTAGATAGTAATTGAAACATGAGATTATTTGGCATAAAATTTTACAGTTAATGAATGTCTTAACTAAAGTATGCAAGATTTTAAAAAAATTATTGCAAAATAAAAATGATAATGCTATGTTAAAAATCATAATGGTGCACTAGAACAAAAAATTTCTTATACTCAGTTGACCCTCACCCCTTTGCTTTGTGGATTATCTGCTTTGAGGATAATAGAAAATGAAATTTTTAAACATTTTTAAATGGCTTCTATTCCTGCCCAGCACAACAATTATCATCTTTGTCTCCCAGTTAATATATGCTCAGACAATCCAAGCTCATTTTGGTGCCACTGTAGGAAAATGCAATTAGGAAGGAAAATTTACTACTGCACCCATCATAGAACAAAGTCTCCAAACATGTATGACTTTTGATTATCCACTACTTTGCATTCTCTCATTAGCAGAGACAATTGGAGGCCGAATAAAAACATAATTTTATTTGCAGAACTCAGAGTAATCTCTCATAGCTATGATATCTTCCTTTCAGAGTTTAGAGAGTTCTATAATCCATAAAGATTCTGAAGGGCGTTAAACCTGTATAAGAAAAAGAGTGAAATAATCAGATCTAAGAATAAGTTTTTGATATATGTAGTTATCATTATCATGGCATGTGTGTTCCAATAAACCTTTACATATATATATATACATATATATATATGTATGTATATATATATGTATATATGTATGTATATATATATGTATAAAAGGCAGGGGGGAGGTTTGGCTCATGGCCTGTAATTTGCCAAACCCTTCCCTTGAAGATACTCAGGAGATGAGCTGGCTGCCCAAGGGGACTATGGCCCAGTCTGCTCCTTAGTGAGATGAAAACCACTCTAGGGCTTAGTGCTGCACTGACAACTGTGCATGTGGGCCCAATGGTATTTGCGAGTTTCTGACCAAGTAGTGGATACAGAAACCTGAATGTGAAAGTTGTGTTGAAATAGACTGAGCCTACCTCATAAGAAGCTCCAACTATGAGCACAGCATCATGTACAGAGAAGTTGAATCACTATGCTGTATACCCAAAACTAATGTAACATTGTGAGTCAGATGTACTCTGGAAAAAAAAATTAAAAAAAGAAAGAAGCACCAGTTGCTTAATTACAGATCAGGTCCAATTTACCCCCTTCCCCCTCCTCTATCTACACACACACACACACACACACACACGGATACACACACACACACACACACACACACACACACACACACAAAGACGCATGGAGAGAAATTTAGTTACCAGGACAAAGAGCTACAAAATCTGGGGAGTGAAGGAAAATGTCCACAACAGGGGTGAAAGAATTAAGAGACTAGATTGTTAGAGTCTAAAGTACAGAATCATGCAGAGACACATAAGAGGAATATCAGTCTTGGCCAGGTCAGGGAAGAAGACTGCGGAAATAATGTGTAAGCTGAAATCTGAAAGAAAAGTTAAGGGGAACATGCCCTGGGCTAGAAGGGTAGGCAGAAGCCAGATAAGACAGGTGTGAGAGTTCACGTGGTGGAGTCTGGACTTTATCATGAAGGCAACTGGAATATGTCTCTTCCTATTACCCTCTGTATCATTCAGACATTTGTTTTGGAATCTTCTTTACTTTTCCCCTTATATTTTAATCTCAACTTTTCATTGTTCCTATTTGCTATCTGAATTCCAGCTATGCATTCTGCCTGTTTCCTGCATATAACTTTTTCTGTGTTCCTTGCACATACATCTACTTGGATTCAGTAGGTCATATTTAGCACCAATTGTGGTGAATTCACCCAGAGGACTTTCTAGATTCGTAAACTGAATAATAGTCTTACTAAAGCACTACTCTTTATAAAATAATTTAATATATGATGGTGGTGGCATTTCACATTGGGGGGGGAAGGTGAATTATATTATTCATTAGTGTATTTTGGACCACTTAGTGCCCATCAAGAAAAAAACCAGAGTTAGATCCCTATCTCACATCAAATAAATACCAAATGGATTAATATTTTACCTATAAAATCATTGTACTGGATGAAAATGAAGGAATTTCTTTTTTAAATAATCTTGTATTAGTAAATAATTTTATAGGTAAGTAAACCCAAATTGATTAATTCATTAATTTATTAATTAATTTAAATTAATTTGTCAAACAATTAAACCTAAATTTGTAAGGCAAAAAATGTCATTAAAAAAGTCAAAAGATAAATGACATATTAGGAAAAAATATATGTAATTCAGATTATGTACTAAAGACTAATTTCATTATTATGAGAAGAATTCCCAAAAATCAACCAGTAAAAGAACAACCACTCCAAAAGACAAACTGAAATGGTATAAACAGAGTGCACAGAAAAGGAAATACTGGAGTTTTTTAAACCTTGAAAAAAAATTCAAACAGTGTCATAATTAGAAGGAAGGCAGATGAAACTATCATGGAATCTTATTTTTCACTTATCAGATGATCAAAGACCACAAATTTTGATAACATTGCATTAGTGACAGTGGGGAAATGGGTGCTCCTATACATTGCTGCTGGGAATTTCAATCAATACAGATTTTTCAGAGGAGAATTTGGCAACAATTACCAAAATTAGCAATTCAAATATACTTCGGCCCAGCAATTCCCTTATAGGAAATTATATATCTACTTGAATCATGATAACAGCAGAAGTTTGCAGGAACAAACAAAACATGAAACAAAACAAAACCCACTAAATATCCTTTAAGAATAGGCTATTTAAATAAATTATGGTATAGTTATACCTAATATCTGATGTAGCCATTAAAAATGGTAATGTAGCATGAAATAATCTCTGTAATATTTCATAAAGAGAAAGAAGCGGGGTACAGAACAGTGCATATAGTATGAAGCCACATGTGTAAACTGTATGCTAGTGAGTGCATTTGATATCTCTGGAAGTATACACAAGAAATCGATTTTGGTGACTGCCTCCAGGGAGGGAAACTGGTAGCTGAGGTGGTAGAGAGAGTTGTTTTGTGCACCTATTGCCTATCTGAAAAATCTCTCTCCTCCCCCTAAGTACAACTGCCTTTTGATGCTCTGACAGGCCAGTTGACCCCTCCAAGTTTTTGGTCTTCTCTTAAAATGAAACTACCTCTGTTTAGTGCTCACATCTTCCAGAGACGATCTGTCAACTTATCTAATAAGATATACATATAAAAACCCATGTAAAATATAAAACACTGAACACAGGTAAGGAATAACTATCATTAGTCCTCCTCTAATATAGTGAATTATGTTAATTTGACAAGTGAAGCAAGGAAAAGTTGGAGTAGAAAAATAAATTTCAGATCCTAAGTAGATTTAAGCTCTCCTATCTTCTATGTATTTAATCTTTCCTTGTCAGAGAAAGAGCCATATCTTTCCAAAGTTTAGTACGGTGCTTAGCTCACTGTGGGTGTTTAACGAATATTAAATAATAATAATAGCTATTTATGGAACATTGCACTACTTGATAATACTTTCCTTCCACTGATTCACACTTTTAGCAAGCCATTTTTAAAATGTATTCCTAACTAAATTAAGGTGCAAAACCTCACAGTGAGAATTGATATTTATATAAAAAAGAAAACTGGCACAAAACCAATGATTTAATCTGCAATTTTCCAATTCCTTCTTAGTGGCATTAATAATGGTGCCCTTTTGAAATGTCTTTTTTTCAAATACCATATTATAACTGTGATAGGCTGGCTAGAGAGTATAGTCTTCCTATTTGCTGTTTTTCTCCCTTCCCTTTGCTTTCACATTTTGTGATCTGCCTTGGGAGGAAGGCATCAAAGGGAATAATAACCTAATTTTAACCTTTAATTGCTTTTGCTCTTTAACTATGTATGTAGTTTCAGTTTTCCTGCTCGTTACGCTATATCACTTCTCAGCTATGGCACATGTGTACACAGGTGCTTAGATAATGATCTCTAAGAACCCCTCCAATTCAGATGCTGTATGTGTCTCTAGAGAAGATGTACATTATATGTGTCTTGTATTGTTTTTGGTTATGAAGAATTATGTCTGTTTAATAAGCCTCAATAAAATAGTAATCCTCTAAAAGGATAAAAATTCTCTAGATCCTTTAAGAATACGTCGATGGAACTGAGTTTCAGAAACCTTGGGACAATGAAAATGCATATTCATATTGTTAAGGATTCACAAAAGTTGGCTATTTTTACCTGGAATGCCCTTTCTCTACCTGCCAAACTCCTACTCAGCATTTAAAACAGCCTAAATATCATCTCCTTTCTGAACCTTTGCCCAACAAAGAAGAGCCATCTCTGATCCCATGCTATCTTACAATGTGCAACATTCTCTTGAGCTCTATACTTATCTGCTTTTGTGACTGCATCTTCCATCAGACTGTGAACTCCTTATTGGCAAGAGTGTTTCTTATTCATCTTTGAATCCCTAGTGGCTGGAACACAGGAAGTGCTCAACAAATGTTTCCTGAAGGCATGAATGAATAATTATTGGAAGTGAGGAGTCCTAGGTTCTAGTTTCAGCTCTGCTGCTAATAATGTGTGGTTCTGAGCAACTTGATGAACTTTTCCAGATGTCAGTTTCCTCAAGTATAAAATGAAGGGATATCTTAGAAACTCTCTCAGGTCTAGTTGATGATTTTGTATTCTTAATTAAGATCACAAACTCCTTTTGGCAAGGATTCTATTTTCTGTGTTATTGTGCATAGCACACTGTAAATATTCATTACATCACCCAGAAAAACACATATCGAAAAAGTAACCTATGATTGAGTTGTGGAGCAAATGATAGATATCATCTCAAACCAAAGGGCTGGTCTTTATGCATCGTTAGTTTTAAAAGAGCATCTTCTCTACAGAAGTATTTGTTCATATTCTTATACATCTTCAGATTTGAAGGGCAACTATAAAGTGGTGGCAGAGTCCAGGTCTCAAAGAGACAATGGTTGGAGGGGCCAAGATGGTGGAGCAGCATGCAAGTTATCTGCTTCTCTTAGCCCTGAAATGCAGTTAGATCAGCATCAAACCATTTTGCACACCTAGAAAATTGATCTGAGGATTAACATAACAATCTGCATAACTTGAGCCACAGAACTCGGGAGAGGTGAACTGAGGGAGAGAGAAGCTTCGAAGGATATGGAGCCGTATTTGTGGAGAAAGGACAGAGAAAGGGGGGAGAGTACAGGAAAAGTACTCCTCCCAAATGTAGCTGGAGAGAAAGAGAAATAATGGAAGCACCCACAGTTATTTGAACAAGAAAGGGAGAAAAGAGAAAGGAGAGGGTTTCAATATCATTAGGACTCTATAAACAGGGCAGAGCAGCATTGGAAATTCCATAGCCCAATACCTGGCAGTGCTCTGGTGGGAAGGGAAAATCCCCAGGAACTGGCAGCCAGGGACGAGGGGCCCACAGGCCACATGGGGAGAAGTGGTTCCCCTGCCACCCTGCTAGGAGGGCATTTGATAGAAGCTGTATGGCCTCCTCACAGGCAAAGGTCCCAGCGGACCCCAGAGAACACAATTGCTGGTATTAGAACAAAAATTCCAGGGTGCAGTGGCACCTGATGTGGGTTGTATGTGGTGATTTACCATAACCACTGAAATGCAAATGATATGAGATTGCACAAACTTATTCTGGGGCAAGTCGGCATCCTGTCACAATCTCCGAGCCTCAGCAACATGATTGCAGGGACGTTCCCAGGGTCAAGCTGGCATCTGGCCATTGCTCCTCGCAACCCTCCCCCAGAGGGTCAGAGTGGGTCCAAGCTACAGGGTCCTCAGATGTGAGGGGTTTGGAAACACAGCTCTATCTGAGATAAAATTCGGGAGAGAGGTCCTGCCTGGCAGGCTAATGGTTTGGATGTGGACAGTGTAGAAGTGGGGAGTGGAAGGAAGCCAGAGACAAAAGAGGGGTGCTTGATTGCTGGTGGGGTAGAGCACAGAGTTCTGATGCTAGAGACTGGGAAGCTGCATGATACCATTTTCACCTCTCCTGCAGCGCTGATCCACCACATTAAGCTAAGCAGTGCCACATAGTGGATAATGAAGCCATTACACCAAGCCCCAACCAACAGCACCAACCAAGCCCTGGGGAGAGGACCACAAGTCTTTCCACTGCTTAGTGTATGGACTATAAAGTGCTTCATAGTTTGACTTCTAGGGGAAACTGGATGTAATTTCATTTGGGTTTCATTCTGTTCACTGGTCCATCTATTCGGCTTTTTTTTGTTGTTTTGTGTTTTCTTTTTCCTTACTTTTCTTATTCTTGGATACAGAAAGAGAAAACAATTGTTTTTATTTTGTGTTTTTGTATAAAACGTTTAAGAAATTTTTTTACTATAGTTTTTGAGATTTGTTTTTTATTCTATTTTACCTTCTCCAATTCATTTTATTCGATTTCATTGTATACATTTTCTTAATTTTTAAATGTTTTCTTACTTTTTTTTTCTTTTTCTTTTCTTTTCTTTCCTTTTTTTTCTCTATTCAATCAAGCTTCTTTCAAAAACCAGACCAAAACATACCCAGGATGTAGCTTCCTTTATTTGATTTTTTGTGTTGTTTTTATTATTTTTAATTTTCCTTTTTTATTGTATTAATTCTTTTTCTTCCTCCAAAATGACAAAATGAAGGAATTCACCCCAAAAGAAAGAACAGAAAGAAATGATAGCTGGGGAATTAATCTACACAGATGTAAGCAAGATGTCTGAACTAGAATTTAGAATCACGATTATAAGAATACTAGCTGGGGTTCAAAAATCATAGAATCCCTTTCTGCAGAGATGAAAGAAGTAAAATCTAGTCAGGACAAATTAAAAACACTATAACTAAGATGCAATCTCAAAAGCATGCCACAGAGGCAAAGATGGATGAAGCGGAGCAGCGAATCAGTGACATAGAAGACAATATTATGGAGAATAATGAAGCAGAAAAAGAGGGAAACTAAGGCAGAAGAGCACGATATAAGAATTAGAGAACTCAGTGACTCACTGTAAAGGAATAACATCCGAATCATAGGAATCCCAGAAGATAAAGAGAGAGAAAGAGGGGTAGAAGGTTTATGCGAGCAACTCGTAGCAGAAAGCTTTCTTAACCTGGGGAAAGACACAGATACCAAAATCCAAGAAGCACAGAGAACTTCCACTAGATTCAACAAAAACCGAGCATCAACAAGGCATATAATAGTCAAATTCACAAAATACACAGACAAGGAAAGAATTATGAAAGCATCAAGGGGAAAAAAGTCCTTAACCTATAAGAGTAGACCAATCAGGTTCACAGCATACCTGTACATAGAAACTTGGCAGGCCAGAAATGAATGGCAGGACATGCTGAATCCGAAAAATATGCAGCCAAGAATTCTTTATCCAGAAAAGCTGTCATTCAAAATATAAGGAGAAATAGTTTCCCAGACAAACAAAACTAGTGGTTTGTGACCACTAAACCAGCCCTGCAATAAATTTTAAGGGGGACTGAGAGGAGAAAAGATTAAACAGCAAAAAGACCAAAAGCAACAAGACTAAAAAGGACCAGAGAACACCACCAGAAACTCCAACTCTACAGGCAACACAATGGCAATAAATTCATATCTTTCAGTACTCACTCTAAATGTCAATGGTCTAAACACTGCAATCAAAAGACATAGGGTAGCAGAATGGATAAGAAAACTAGATCCATCTATATGCTGTTTACAAGAGACCCATTTTAGACCTAAGGTTACCTTCAATTTTTTTTTAATGTTTGTTTACTTTTGAGAGAGAGTGAGAGAGAGACAGAGAGACAGAGAGACAGAGCATGAGTGGGGAGGAGCAAAGAGAGAGGGAGAAACAGAATCTGAAGCAGGCTCCAGGCCCTGAGCTGTCAGCACAGAGCCCAATGCGGGGCCTGAACTCACAAACCATGAAATCATGACCTGAGCTGAAGTCGGATGCCTAACTGACTGAGCCACCCAGGCGCTCCTAAAACACCTTCAGACTGAAAGTAAGGGGATGGAGAACCTATCATGTATCATGTATCATGGCTACAGGAGTAGCCATACTTAGATCAGACAATATAAATTTTAAAATAAAGACTGTAACAAGATATGAAGAAGGGACTTTATATCATAACTAAGGGGTCTATCCACCAAGAAGATCTAACAATTGTAAACATTTATGCCCCCAATATGAAACACCCAAATACATAAATCAGTTAATCACAAATATACAGAAACTCACTGATATTAATACCATAATAGTAGGGGACATCAACACCCTACTTATGGCAATGGACAGAAAATCAACAAGGAAACAATGGCTTTGAATGACACACTGGACTGGATGGACTTAATGGATATATTCATAACATTTCATCCTAAAGCAGCAGAATACACATTCTTCTCGAGTGCACATGGAACATTCTCCAGAATAGATTACATACTGGGTCACAAATCAGCCCTCAACAAGTTTGAAAAGATGGAGATCATACTGTGCATATTTTCAGACCACAATGCTATGAAACCTGAAATCAATCATAAGAAAAAATTTGGAAAGACAATGAATACTTGGAAGTTAAAGCACTTCCTCCTAAACAATGAAGGGGTTAACCAAGAAATTAAAGAGGAGATTAATAAGTACCTGGAAGCCAATGAAAATGATAACAGCTCAAAACCTCTGGGATGTGGCAAAGGCAGTCATAAGAGGGAAGTATATAGCAATACAGGACTTTCTTAAGAAGGAAGAAAGGTCTCAGATACACAACTTAATCTTACACCTTAAAGAGCTGGAAAAAGAACAGGAAATAAAACCTCAAACCAACAGAACACAGGAAATAATAAAGATAAGAGTGGAAATTAATGCTACAGAAAAAACCAAACCAAACCCAAACCAAACCAAAACAAACCAAAACAAAACAAAAAACAGTAGAACGGATTAATGAAAGCAGGAGCTGGTTCTTTGAAAGAATTAACAAAATTGATAATCCCTGGCACATTTGATCAAAAGGAAATGACCCAAATAAATAAAATAAAAAAATGAATAAGGAGAGATACAACCAACAATACAGAAATACAAACGATAATAAGAGAATATTATGAGCAATTATATGCCAATAAATTGGGCAATCTGGAAGAAATGGACAAATTCTTAGAAACGTATAAACTACCAAAACTGAAACAGGAAGAAATAGAGAATTTGAACAGACCTATAACCAGTAAAGAAATTAAATAAGTAATCAAAAACCTCCCCAAAACAACAATTCAGGGCTGGATGGCTTTGCAGGGGAATTCTATCAAACATTTAAAGAGTTAACACCTATTCTTTTAAAGCTGTTCAAAAAAATATAAATGGAAGGAAAACTTCCAAACTCATTCTATGAGGCCAGCACTACCTTGATCCCCAAACCAGACAAAAGACCCCACTAAAAATGAGAACTATATCAATTTCCCTGATGAACATGGATGCAAAAATTCTCAGCTAGATTCTAGCCAACCAGCCCTAACAATGCATTAAAAGAATTATTTACCATGATCAAGTGGGATTTTACCTGGGTTGCAGGGCTTGTTCAATATTTGCAAATCAATCAATATGATATATCACATTAATAAAAGAAAGGACAAGAACCACATGATCCTCTCAATAGATGCAGAGAAAGCATTTGACAAAATATAGCATCCTTTCTTGATAAAAACCCTCAAGAAAGTAGGGTAGAAGGATCATACCTCAAGATCATAAATGCCATATACAAAAGACCCACCACCAATATCATCCTCAAAGGGGAAAACCTGAGGGCTTTCCCTCTAAGGTCAGGAACACAACGGGGATGTCCACTCTCACCACTGTTATTCAACGTAGTATTGGAAGTCTTAGCCTCAGCAATCAGACAGCACAAAGGAATAAAAGGCATCCCAATTGGCCAGTAGGAAGTCAAACCTTCACTCTTCACAGATGACATGATACTTTATATGGAAAACCCAAAAGATTCCACCAAAAACCTGCTAGAATTGATTCATGAATCCAGCAAAGTCGCAGGATATAAAATCAATGCACAGAGATCGGTTGCGTTTCTGTACACCAATAATGAAGCAGCAGAAAGGGAAATCGAGGAATCGATCCCATTTACAATTGCACCAAAAACCATAAAATAGCTAGGAATAAGCCTAACCAAAGAGTGAAAAACCTATATGCTGAAAACTGTAGAAAGCTTGTGAAAGAAATTGAAGAAGACACAAAAAAAATGGAAAAATATTCCATGCTCCTGGATTGGAAGAACAAATATTGTTAAAATGTCGATATTACCCAAAGCAGTCTACATATACAATGCAATCCCTATCAAAATAACCCCAGCATTCTTAATAGAGCTAGAACAAACAATCCTAAAACTTGTATGGAACCACAAAAGACCCCAGATATCCAAAGCAATCCTGAAAAAGAAAACCAAAGCTGAAGGCATCACAATTCTGTATTTCAACGTGTACTACAAAGCTGTAATAAGCAAGTACTAGCACAAAAACAGACACTTGGACCAATGGAACAGAACAGAGAACCCAGAAATAGACCCACAAACATATAGCCAACTAATCTTTGACAAAGCAGGAAAGAACATCCAATGGAATAAAGACAGTCTCTTCAGCAAATGGTGTTGGGAAAATTGGACAGCAATGTGAGGAAGAATGAACCCGGGCCACTTTATTACACCATATTCGAAAATAAACTCAAAATGGATGAAATATCTAAACGTAAGACAAGAAGCCATCAAAATCCTAGAGGAGAAAGCAGGCAAAAACCTCTTTGTCCTTGGCTGCAGCAACTCCTTACTCAACACGTCTCCATAGGCAAGGGAAACAAAAGCAAAAATGAACTATTGGGACCTCATCAAGATAAAAAGCTCCTGCATGGAGATGGAAACAATCAGCAAAACTAAAAGTCAATAGACAGAATGGGAGAAGATATTTGCAAGTGATATATCAGATAAAGGGCTAGTACCCAAAATCTATAAAGAACTTATCAAAGTCAACACCCAAAAAACAAATAAACCAGTGAAGAAATGGGCAAAAGACATGAATAGACACTTTTCTAAAGAAGACATCCAGATGGCTAACAGATACATGAAAAAATGCTCAACATCACTCATCATCAGGGAAATACAAATGAAAATCACACTGAGGTACCACCTCATTGGCTTTCAGAATGGCTAACGTTAACTACTTAGGCAACAATAGATGCTGGTGAGGATGCAGAGAAATAGGAACCCTTTTACACTGCTGGTGGGAATGCAAACTAGTGCAGCCACTCTGGAAAACAGTATGGAGGTTCCTCAAAAAATTAAAAATATAACTGCCCTATGATCCAGCAATGGCACTACTAGGTGTTTATCCAAAGGATGCAGGTGTGCTGTTTCAAAGGAGCACATGCAGCCCAATGTTTATAGCAGTGCTATTGACAATGGCCAAAGTATGGAAAGAGCCCAAAATGTCAATTGGCAGATGAATGGATAAAGATGTTGTATGTATATATATACACAATGGAGTATTACTCGGCAATCAAAAAGAATGAAATCTTGACATTTGCAACAATGTGGATGGAACTAGAGTATATTATTCTAAGCAAAATTAGTCAATCAGAGAAAGACAAATATCGTATGACTTCACTCATAAGTGGAATTTGAGATACAAGACAAATGAACAGAAGGGAAGGGAAGCAAAAATAATATAAAAACAGGAAGGGGGACAAAACATAAGAGACTCTTAGGTGTAGAGAACAAACTGAGGGTTGTTGGAGGAACTGTGGTGGAGAGATGGGCTAAATTGGGAAGGGACATTAAGGAAGACACTTGTTGGGATGAGCACTGGGTGTTATATGTAGGGCATGAATTACTGGATTCTGTTCCTGAAATCATTATTGCACTATATGCTAACTAACTTGGATGTAAATTAAAAACACAAAACAAAAACCAAAAAACCAAAAAAGCAAAGAGACAATGGTTAATGGAAATGAACGATAATCCTTATCGCAACTGATATTTTATTCAGCACTTATTTCGTGCCATGTAAATTACACATTTTATTTCTAATTTTCAACACAACCTTCTAAAACCTTATAAAACCATTGAACCAAACCTTAGAAAAGTTATATAACTTTCCTTCCAATTTATCTATCGCTATTTTATACCTTCATAATTATATAAAATGGTGACTATTTTATTATACTCCTGGATTCTGCAGGTCAGGAATAGGAATTTGTGTGTACTTTGTCTCTGGTCTTCTATGTCTAGGGCCTCAGTTAGGAAGACTTGGGGTCTTCCTGGAAAGCTAGGAGTTAGAATCACTTAAGGGTTTAGCCTAGAAGTTGATGGTTGTAGTTAGCTGAGACCTCAACTGGAGCTTTGGCCAAAACACCTGCATTTGGCCTCTACATGTATTCTCTCACTTCCTCATATCATGGTGCCTGTGATCCAATAGGAGTGTTTGAAGAGGACTAAGAAAGGCTGTACTGCTTCTCATGACATAGTTTCAGATGTCATGTAGTGCCACATCTACTGTAATCACATTCAAGGGATGGCGAAATAGACCTCTCCTCTCATTAGAAGATTTAACATCTCATTGTAAAAAGAGGATGTGTGATAAGAAATCTTGTGAGCATCTTAGAAAATCTGCCACAATAGCCCAAGGTTTCAGATCTAGAAAGACGTAGAGATGAGATTCACTCTGTCCATTTTAGTTCAAGACTTACACATTTTTCATTACACCACAGGATCTCAGTAATTTGATGATGCTAATACTTGGAGATTTCTCTTATTTGTGAATGTTAATTTAAGTAAGGTTAACCTTCCTTAAAATCTCAATTATTCCCTCTTTACTTTTCTCTATTCCCTTGTATCTCTTTTTTACTTTGGACCCAATTACTTCACCTGACTTTTTTTTTCTCTCTTTTTTTTCTTGGTATATCATTTTTCTCTCTTAAATTCTGCATGGCCATGGCATTTGTTTTATTCATTTTTTTTCAGAGTCTGGAAAATTATGAAACTGCCCCATCATTTCATCACTCATTGTCTTCTGAGACTCTATCAGTTATTAGTACTTATTTTAGAGAAAAACCAACCTATTTGTAATCATTCCTCAAGGTATTTACTTATAGCTAGTGGTGTGTGTGTGTGTGTGTGTGTGTGTGTGTGTGTGTGTGTTTGTGTGTGTGTTGGGACCCCTGGATAGATCAACCTGGCTGTTGGTATTACCTGAGAAGGTGAGACTGAGATTATTTGTGAAGCTTACTAGGGCAGTGGTTCTCAACCCTGGCTGCATGCATATCAGAACTACTTGGGAAACTTCTACAAAATGCTGATCACTGTAACCCACCCCAGAACCATTAAATCAGAATCTATGGAGGCAGGGCCAGACAGTGATATTTAAGAAAACAAAAACAAAACTTCCCAGATGAGTAAAACACAGCATCATGTTTGAGAAACACTGCACTAGAGAATTCTGATGTTTTCAGTTGAGAATCACTGAGAATCCCTGAACTGGGACTTATAGAAAGTTGAGGGAGTGACATACATTCCATGCCAGGGATAGAAGCCTCATTATCAGGTATGGAGCACTCCTGTACAGGGTGATGAACTGCCTAGAGGCAGTGGTTAGTGCTGGTCACACTTTGGGTCAAAGCACAGTGAGCACTCCCCAGGAATGATGGAGACCCCCCCACTTTAGACAGCTCCTCTAAAAGGCGCAAGAAGCCCAAGACGCCAAGTCCCTCAAGTCAGGACTGGTCTGGAGAGCTGCAAGTGGGGCATGGAATGGGTGCAGTGATGGAGAACTTGGCCAGTTGAGGCAACGGAAACAAGGCAAAAGGTGATATTAATTGAGCAGATTTGGTTCTCAACCAATAGCCTGAACAACACAATCTGGGGGCAGATGAAGCACAAGAAATTTGGAGAATATGTTTCTAATGATGTTCCTTCTCTTTTAAGGGTATCATATTGTTTCAGTTATTAATTTTAAGTTATCAATTGTAGTTTTATGTGAAAGTTATCATTCCTACAAATGAAATAATTCTTCACAATTGCAGAGCTTTAGGAATATATAAGGATACTAAAATTAGCAAACATTTGTTACTTGTAAAGGTTTATTTTATTGCTTTTTCATTTAGTTCCTCAATACTGTGAATCTCTGTTTTAAGAGAATTTAAGATACTTCGAAGACTTTTGTTCAAATCGCAATTTATTACTGTTGTCAAGACAAGTTGAAGTAACACAGTGTAATCACACCATGTGCTCATTTAACTTAGGCAAATCTAACTACTCATGCTTCAAAAAATATATAAAGACGGGCACCTGAGTGACTCAGTTGGTTAAGCATCTGACTCTTGATTTTGGCTCTGGTCATGATCTCACAGTTCATGGGATGGAGTCCCATGTCGGGCTCTGAACTGACAGTGTGGAGCCTGCTTAGGATTCTTTCTTCCTCTGTCTCCCCGTTTCCTCCTTGCACAGTCTGTCTCTCCAAAAAAGAAATAAGCATTTACATATATATATTTAAATATATATATGTATGTATATATATATATATATATATATATATTAAGCATTTAAATACATATATATAAAATAAATAAGCACTTAAATAAATAAATAAATACACACATAAATAAATATATATATAAAGACAGGAAGGAAGAAATAATTTAAACACTGCAGACAACTCTGCTATATCACTAAATGAGTGTATGACCCTCTATCCCATTTTCCTTGCATCTGTCACATCGAGAGCATTGTGCTTCACTGAATAGGATTTATTCTTTTTTTTTAATGTTTACTTATTTTCAAGAGGCAGAGAGAGAGAGACAGATAGCAAGCAGGGGAGGGGCAGAGAGAGAGGGAGACACAGAATCCGAAGCAGGCTCCAGGCCCTGAGCTGTCAGCACAGAGCCCGATGTGGGGCTCAAACTCACTAACTGTGAGATCATGACCTGAGCTGAAGTTGGATGCTTAACCAACTGAGCCACCCAGGTGCCCTGAATATGATTTATTCTTATTGCTTAGACCACATATTTATGCATCTTTATTACTGAATATAATTATAACATAAAGTTGCATATATTCATGTACATAGTGTTTTATGGACAACATGCAAGAATTTTACAAATAATTGTAAGTATAGTGCGCTAATAGTGCAACCTTCCCCACACCCCAAGATATGATTCCAATGCATATTATTTTATTCCTACAGATGATTATGTGAGCTTTATTCAAAATCAATGATGATTTAGTTTTTAGAACTGGAGGGCTGCATACTGTTAGGAAGCCTTCCCTAGCATGAATTGCCTCAAGTAAGATGACTCTCTGCTGTACTACATAGTACCCAGTGCATACTTTCCTTCTAGGGTTTTCTAGAATTATGTCTCTAATTGTATAGTAATTTTGGGCTGTCTCTTTGTCTCACCCCTAAGATTATGAGGGCCTAGAAAAGAGAGTGTTCATTGTGTGTTCATCGTGTTTTCAGTGCTACACATAGTGTTCGGCATATAGTAAGTGGTCAGCAAGTATTTACAGGAGAAATGATTATATAAATCTCCCTATATCAATGTCTGGCCAGTTTAATGAGGTATGACAGTCTGTATTCAATCCTTGTTATTTCTGACCCAAATGACTTCAGGCAAACGTTCTTTAAAAATTTTTTTCTTTATGTGTTGCTTCTCCAAGGGTTGGAGATCACACAACCACATTTTAAACCATTTGATTGTTCATAACTAAGAAAGTCTCCTTCATGTGCAAACAAAATCTCACCTGCTTTATGTTCCCTTCTTCTTTGCCCATTTTCTGTAAACAAGGAAAAAGATACATGGAAAAAATGCCCTTGGGAAGGCAGTTCTTAGAAGATTAGTCTTGGGAACTAAAGGCAAAACAAAAGCACAGGCCTGGGTTGTTGATTTATTCTTTCTGCATGATTGATGTTAGCCTCAGTGCAGTGTTTGGTGGTGATAGTATACTTCCACATGGATGTATTCATGTTCATGCATCTGTTTTCCCACACATTTTGCAGTATTGGCAGACACTCAGAGTCTGAGGCTAAGCCATGTATCCAGGATACAACCTAGGGAAGGAGTAAATAAACCTACTGGGGGCTAGAGTGGACCAGGAACATTTTCACACCTTCCATGGACAGGTGCCATACATACCATTTCAGGTTTAATATGTCTCCATTTTTAATTCCACGCACTCACATCATATTCTTACTTTTTAAAGAAGATCTGACATTTCCCTTAATGGCAGTCATGAGCATGTATGCCTGGATCTTGTGCCACAAGTTCATGCATTCGTTACTTATCTTCCCTGCTGTGGATGTCAGGCTGTGACTTTGGTTTGACAACAGAGGCACATAAGTAGCCAAGTGTTAAATGAATCGGGAGTAATTAGAGGGCTCATATTTAAAAGGAGTGAAGCTCTACAAAGGAGCTGAACTTAGACTAGGTTAAAAAATGTGGAATATTCCCTCATCTTCACTTGCCACCCATCAAACACGATACCTACAATGAGCCATGTTTTTGTGTGTGCACGTGTGTACATTACAAAACCCAAGGGCAAAGTGAAGGTGACAGTCATTGCTCAGTGGCATGACTTCATGCCTCTTCTGCTGCTCAGCATACTCCTTCTGTTTCTTCATCCAGAGTCAGAGCTTCTTAATAGCAATGGAGATCCCTCTGGCTAACAATACTGCTGTGACGCACTTGGCGACAAGGGCATGAAAGTGAATCATTAAATCCGCTGATAAGGAAGAGAAAATTAATTAGAATAACCCAGTGCTTAGGAAAAAAGTAATAAAATTTTTTCCTCAGCTTGGGAAAATTAAACTCATATAATTGATTTTAGACACACTAGTCCGATTCAAGTAGCATGTGAAAGAGCAGGAAAGAGTTAAAGTCTGGTAGAGTAATAAACTGAATCAGAAAAAGTATCCATTATTTCATACAAGCTCTTGCACTCAGATGCTTAGCATTATAATTAGGTCTGACTTCTAATTGTAAAGGCATGAAGAGAGGATTTTAAAACAGATGAAAAACCCCTTTGACTTCCATAGCAACAAGAGATTTTCTGAATCAAGTGAGCAGCAAGAATATTAAAAAGAAAAACCGATTCCCCAAATATCAGAAGCTTATTTGAGGCCAAAATATTAAAGAATGTAATGGTATTTGGAAATATGACCAGGCTCTCTTGATAGATCCTAGCTTCATTTTTTATCACTAGCATAGTATTATTACCATTTATAATTGGATAAATATATAGTATATGTGTAAAGCAGTTCAGAGCCCGTATTCTGACTCACCTTGTGGGAAAAATCAATGTTTTTTAATATTGGATTTTTCAGTACTCAAGTGGTAGAAATAAAATCAACAGCAGCAGTAGTGTATTTGAAGGCACATAGGGTTAGCATCAGGCATTAGGAGAAGGGTCTGAGGCCATTATGGCCAACAGAGTGTCTGGGATTAGAAATCTCATGAAATTGTAAGGCTGGGAGAGAATCAGAGGGGAAGCTGAGGCTTGAGGAATAAGTGACTTGTCCCAAATTACCTAGACAGGTACTAAAAGTTATTAGAATTCTGTTGCTCTAACACCAGTCTGGCCTGTCTTTCATTAACTCCCACTTTCCTACAGTGGTTGTACCTGATCCATTCCTCTCCCCACTTGCACCTCAACAGAACTTGAAAAGACACCTATGAGGACAGAACATCCGCCTCAGTTGAGTCTTAAAGGGTATCTGACTAGCAAAGCTCACCAGCTGGAATAATGTGAACCCCAAATATAAGCTTTTCAAACTCATCTGCCAAATTTTATCCTGACTTATCTGGGCAGCTTTTTCAGTGTGCCCCTTAAGTTTGCTTATTTAGACACTGCCTTTCAATGTACTTATCTGTAAACTGGGTAGAATGGCTTGGCTTCCTTACTGTTACTCAAGACTATAGCGACACTAGGGAAGAGTGTCACCACAGACAACCTGGGGATTCAGAGCTACCCAGCCTCTGCCAACAGCTTTATGTGGGCTCTTGGCTGAAATGGGATTGGAAAGCTAGGCCTTCCGTTGCTGAACTTGTCTCAATCTCCCTTCTCTCTATATTGAAGTATAGTTGACACATGATTTACATTAGTTTCTTGTGGACAACATAGTGATTCAATGAACTTGGCTCTATCCTCTGCTTCTCTTTCCAAAAATTGCATAAAAGAAGGTTAAGAAAGCTTCAAAATCTGTCAGGAAGTTAACATAAACTTACCCCTTCTTCCTCATATATGCCCTTGTTTCTGATCTTTTTACCACAGGATCCTCTACCCCACCTGCATCCACTGAACCTCCGTCATCCTGCCTGTGATGGTTAATTTTATGTGTCAACTTGGCTAGGCCGTGACACCATGACGTTTGGTCAAATGGTCTAAATGTTTCTGTGAAGGTGTTTTTTAAAGATGAGGTTAACATTTAAATCAGAATTTGAGTAAAGCAGACCTTCTATAATGAGGGTAGGCCTCATCCAATCAGTCAAAGTCCTTAAAAGAAAAATACTTCCCCAAGGAAGAGGAAATTCTGCCAGCAGACTGCTTTGGGATTAAGTTGGAACATTAACTCTTCCCTGGGTCTCCAGCCTGCTGGCCTGCTGTGTAAATATTGGACATAGCAACTAATTTTGTAAGCCGGTACCTTAAGCACTCTCTCTCTCTCTCTCTCTCTCTCTCTCTCTCCCTCTTCAGTAGTAGATGCAGTGATGCTTCTAGAGCTAGTAGAGCTGTTGAATAGGACAAGAGAGAGGATGAATCCCCAATTCAAAATGTGCTCAAAGTACAAAGTAACATCTTAAATGTCACAGTGGCAATTCTGGAAGCTCATGTTATGCTCTCCCAATAGTAGGGCCTCCTTGTCATGTGCTGCTGTTCTTTCATCACATCTAACCTCCTGAAGATGGATACAAGCTTAAATTTATGCTCCTTTTTTTTTAAAGCCATGACTACTGAGAATTAATTACTTAATTTTGTTTCCTTCATGTTATACTATATCTAACATTTTCTATTCTTCTTCTAGAATAATTCACTTCTTTACTACTTCCAGCTAGTAGACAGATACTTTGAGACCAATTCTGGATTCTTTTGAACAGTATCATTGCCTCACTAAAAGTCTGTGATGAGAGTCACAATCTGGTATGGGACCATAGCTCTATACATAAGATGGTGGCTGTAGTTTTTCTTTTGTGCTCTCCCTATTGGAAAAAAAATCCATGTTTTGCATTTTTATAAAATAAACAGAACTATAATGTGTGTGGGGAGAGGGAGAGAGAGGGAGAGAGAGAGAGAGAGAGGAAGAGAGAGAGAGATTCTTTTTTTTCTGGAGAATCCTAACATGCTGCCTCATACTGTTTGGGGACTAGACCAACATGTGGTAGGTGGACACTTCCCTTCCCTTTCAAGTCTCTGACTGCCAGGATCCTCTGTTGGGTAAACATTTGAGGCTCTTGAAAAAAGTGTCTCTAACAAAGAAGTGAGGTTTTCTTCAGAAGCAGATGTAAAACTTGTAAAAATGGCTACTTGTAGCTCTTGCCACTTTGGGATTGTGCAGCTGAGAAGAATGGTACAAAGCAAATGGTATCTGTCTCATTCATCCAAACATTCAAGTATTTATTGACCATTTACTCAATGTAAGTTCTCTTCTAGACATTGGAGAATTGAAATTGAACAAGACTGATGAAAATTCTGCTATCACAAAACCTTAACTCTAGTTGGGACAGAGGCCAGTAAACATCTACACAAGTTAATTTTGGGTTGTGGCAAGTTTGAGGGAAAAAAGGAAAGCAGTGACAGAGTGAGGAAAAAGAAGGTACTTTATTTTTATTTCATTTTTTTTTGTGGACAGCATATAGTTGCATCATTTCCCCCCATATCTGATAATCATTATTTTTTAAAAGTTTTAATACCAGTATTAACATACCATGTTAATTAGTTTCAGGTGTACAACATAATGATTCAGCAATTCTATACATTACTCAGTGCTCATCATGTAACTGTACTCTTAAACTCCTTCACCTATTTCACCGCCCCCCCCTCACCTCCCCTCTGGCAACCATCTGTTTGTTCTCTGTAGTTAAGAATCTGTTTCTTGGTCTCTCTCTCTCTCTCTCTCTCTCTCTCTCATTTTCCTTTGTTTTGTTTCTTAAATTCCTTAAATTTTCTTTGATTGTTTTGTTCCATATAAATTTTAGGATTTTTTATTCTAGTTCTATGAAAAATGTTGTTGATATATTGATAGGGATTGCATTAAATCTGTAGACTTCTTTGGGCAGTATGGACATTTTAACAATATTTGTTCTTCCAATCCAATAGCATGCACTATCTTTCCATTTCTTTGTGTCATCTTCAATTTGTTTCATCAAAGTTTTCAAAGTACAGGTGTTTCATGTCTTGGTTAGGTCTATTCCTAGGTATCTTATTGGTTTTAGTCCAATTGTAAATGGGATTGATTCCTTAATTTCTCTTTCTGATGCTTCATTATTGGTATTTAGAAATGCAACATGTTTCTGCACATTGATTTTGTATCCTGTGACTTTACTGACTTCATTTGTCACTTCTAATAGTTTTTCAGTGGAGTCTTTGTGATTTTCTATGTAGGGTATTATGTCTTCTGCAAATAGAGAACGTTTTACTTTTTCCTCACCAATCTGGATGCCTTTTATTCCTTTTTATTTTCTGAGGGGTGTGGCTAGGACTTCCAGTACTATGTTGAATAAAAGTGGTGAGAGTGGACATCCTAGTCTTGTTCTTGACCATAAGGAGAAAGCTCTCAGTTTATCCCCGTTGAGTATGATGTTTGCTCTAGGTTTTTCATATATGCCTTTATTATGTTGAGGTGTGAATGGTACAAATCTACTTTGTTGAGGGCTCTTATCATGAATTGATGTTGTACTTTGTCAAATGCTTTTCATACATCTATTGTCTAGTGAAATAATCATATGCTTTTTTCTTTCTCTTGTTGCTGTGATTTATCATGTTGATTGATTTGAAAACATTGAACCAACCTTGCATACAGGGAATAAATCCCACTTGATTTTGGTGAATGATTAAAAAATTTTTTTTAATGTTTATTTATTTTTGAGAGAGAGAGAGAGACAGAGCATGAGCAGAGGAGGGGCAGAGAGAGAGAGAGAGAGAGAGAGAGAGAGAGAGAATCCAAAGCAGGCTCCAGGCTGTGAGCTGTCAGCACAGAGCCCAATGCGGGGCCCAATCTCACGGACTGCAAGACCATGACCTGAGCTGAAGTCAGACGCTTAACTGACTGAGCCACCCAGGTGCCCCATGAATGATTTTTTTTTAATGTATTGGATTCTGTTTGCTGGTATTTTGTTGAGGATTTTTTCCCATGTATGTTCACAAAGATTTGGTAGCTCTTTTTTTTTTTCTGGTGTCTTTATCTGGTTTTGCTATCATGGTAGTGCAGGCCTCATAGAATGAATTTGGAAGCTTTTCTTCTTCTTCTTCTTCTTCTTCTTCTTCTTCTTCTTCTTCTTCTTCTTCTATTTTTTTTTTTGGAACAGTTTGAGAGGAATAGATATTAACTCTTCTTTAGATGTTTGGTAGAATATTCCCTGAAGCCATCTGATCTTGGACTTTTTGGTTTTTGGGGAGTTTTTAAAAAAATTACTGATTCAATTTCATTGCTGGTAATTGGTCTGTTTAAATTTTTGGAGGTTATAGGTTCAGTTTTGGGAGGTTATATGTTTCTAGGAATTTATCATTTTTTTCCTAGGTTGTCCAATTTTTGACATAATTTTTTATAATAGTCTCATAATTGTTTGTATTTCTGTGGTGTTGGTTGTTATTTCTCTTCTTTCATTTCTGATTTTCTTTACTTGAGTCCTCTCTCTTTCTTTTGAAGCATTTGTCTAAAGGCTTATCAATTTTGCTAATCTTGTCAAAGAACTAGCTCCTGGTTTCATTGATCAGTTCTGTTGTTTTTTTTTTGTTGTTTTTTTTTTTTTAGTTTCCATTTTGTTTATTTCAGCTCTGAACTTTGTTATTTCCTTCCTTATACTTGTTTTGGATTTTGTTTTTCTTTTTCTGGTTCCTTTAGGTGTAGGGTTAGGTTATTTATTTGAAATTTTTCTTGATAAACCTCAAAGACTTCAGACCATTGAATTTTCATTTTCATTTGTCTGCCTGTATTTTTTGATTTCTTCTTTGATTTCTTGGTTGACCCATTCATTGTTTAGTAGCATGTTATTTAACCTCCATGTATATGTGTTTTTTCCAGATTTTTTCTGGTGGTTGATTTCTGGTTTCATAGCGTTGTGGCCAGAAAAGATGCATCATATGACTTCAGTATTTTTGAATTTGTTAAGAATTGTTTTGTGGCCTAATAGGTGATCTGTTCTGGAGATTGTTCCATATGCATTTGAAAAGAATTTGTAATCTGCTGTTTTAAGATGGAATGTCCTGAATATATCTGTTAGATCCATCTGGTCCAATGTGTCATTCAAAGCCACTATTTCCTTGTTAATTTTCTGTTTGGATGATCTATCCATTCATGTAAGTGGGATGTTAAAGTCCTGTACTATTATTATATTACTATCAATTATTTCCTTTGTGTTTATTACTAGCTGCTTTATGTATTTGGGTGCTTTCATGTGGGGTGCATAAATACTTACAATGCTTTATCTTCTCATTGGACTGTTCTCTTTATGATTATGTAATGTTCTTCTTTGTCTCATGTTATAGTCTCTGTTTTAAATTCGATTTGTCCAATATAAGTATTGCCACCCTGGCTTTCTTTTCATTTTTATTTGCATGATAAATGCTTTCTCATCCCTTCACTTTCAATCTGCATGTGACTTTAGGTCTGAAATGAATCACTTGTAAGCAACATTGGTCTTGCTTCTTTATGCATTCTGTCACTGTATATCTTTTGATTGCAGTGTTTGGTTCATTTACATTCAAAGTAATTATTATTAAAAAAATTTTTTTTAATCTTTTTATTTATTTTTGAGAGAGAGAGAGAGAGAGAGCGAGCCAGAGCCAGCGGGGGAGGAACAGAGAGAGAGAGGGAGACACAGAATCTGAAGCAGGATCCAGGCTCAGAGCTGTCAGCACAGAGCCTGATGCGGGGTTCAAACTCATGAACCGTGAGTTCATGACCAGAGCCAAAGTTGGACGCTTAACTCACTGAGCCACCCAGGAGCCCCTCAAAGTAATTATTGATAGGTATGTACTTACTGCCATTTGTTACTGTTTTATGGTTGTTTTCATAGTTCTTCTCTATTCTTTTCTTCTCTTACTCTCTTCTCTCATGGTTTGCTGGATTTCTTTTGTGATATGCTTAGATTTTTTTCTCTTTAGTTTTTGCATATCTGTTACTAGTTTTTGATTTGTGGTTGTCATTAGGCTTGTATATACCCTCTTCTGCATATAGCTGTCTATATTAAGTTGATGCTCGCTTAAATTTGAACCCATTCTTTACTTCTTCTTGCCCCCACCTCCATGTTTTAGGTATATGATGTCATACTTTACATCCTTTTATTTTATGAATCTCTTGACTGCTTTTTATAAATATACTTATTTTTTTCTGCTCCCCCCACTTTTCTTACTTCTGCATATGGTTTTTCTTTTCTACACAAAGAGTCCCTTTTAACATTTCTTGTGGGGCTGGTTTAGTGGTCACAAACTCCTTTAGTTTTTGTTTGTGTGGGAAACTATCTCTCCTTATATTCTGAATGATAGCTGTTTTGGATAGAGTAGTCTTGGGGGCAGGGTTTTTTTCTTTGAATATATCAAAGTTTCTGCTGAAACTGCAGTTTCTGCTGAAAAATTAGCTGATAGCCACATAGGGTTTCCCTTGTATGTAACTGTTTTCTTTTCTCTTGCTTCTTTTAACACTCTCCCTTATCACTACTTTTTGCCTTTTAAATTACTATGTGTCTTTTTTTTTTTTTTTA
Organism: Panthera tigris; assembly: GCF_018350195.1. NCBI lineage: Eukaryota > Metazoa > Chordata > Mammalia > Carnivora > Felidae > Panthera > Panthera tigris. The sequence continues at coordinate 77,418,218 of NC_056664.1, read as the reverse complement.
ATTTTTTTTTTTCAACGTTTATTTATTTTTGGGACAGAGAGAGACAGAGCATGAACGGGGGAGGGACAGAGAGAGAGGGAGACACAGAATTGGAAACAGGCTCCAGGCTCTGAGCCATCAGCCCAGAGCCTGACGCGGGGCTCGAACTCACGGACCGTGAGATCGTGACCTGGCTGAAGTCGGACGCTTAACCGACTGCGCCACCCAGGCGCCCCAAAATTACTATGTGTCTTGGTGTGGACATTCTAGAGGCCACCAGCAGTTCTCTGCCATGTGGCCTGCTCCATAGTTTGCAGCATAGCTGTTTGCTTCTTCAAGGCCACCAAGAGAGTGAGAGTATGTCTGCTGGAAAGAATCAGCCTTCTCTAACATAAGGGAATAACATCCCATCAGCTTTGCTGTATTTCATTGGTTAGAAGAAAGTCACAGGTCTCACTTACATTCAAAGAGAGCAGAGTATATAAAAGGATGAATACCAGACAGCAGAATCATTGGGAATCACCTTAGGGTCTGTCAAAACTACAAACACTTTCCAAGTTTTAAAATCATGAGATATTGGGCCTGATGGGACTCTTTAACTTCAGCCCTTACAGGAACCAACTACAGAAGGAGTGGCTGTTGTATGAAATCCAAGTGAAAATATAATCCAAATTTATATTAGTGCATAAATAGATAGACTGGTGAAACAGAATAGAAACATCCAAGTAGACCCAAATATATATGGAAATTTAGATTAAGATAAAAGTGGCATCTACAACCACTGGGAAAATGATGGACATGTAAATAAATGGTGTTGTGATAACTGGATAGCAATTTGAAAAAAGATATAATTAGATCTGTATCAGAATTCCAAATTAATCTGTTTTAAATATAAAAATGGAACCATCCAAGAACAGAAGAAAATATAGGTGAGTTCCTTTATAACCCAGGGGAAAGCCTTGATAATGTTGATTAAAAATACAAATGCAATGAAAAAAATATTAATAAACTTGACTACATTTAAAAAGTTACATTGCAAAACACAGACATACACAAACACACAGGGAAAATTTTTTTGTAGCATGTATTGAAAATAAAGGTCTAATCTCCCTAACATAAAAAAAAACCTCTTAAAATTGAGTGAAAAATACCCAAACCTAATATAAAAAATGGGCAAAAGACATGAATTGACAGTTTACAGAAAGGATAGGCAGATGACCTTTAAACATATGAAAACATGTTCAAATTCACTCACAATAAAAGAAATGAAAAGAAGTTATACTGAAATATCATTTGTCACCTGGTAGATTGGCAAAAATTTAAAAATTTGGCAATATACTTTATTAGGCAAGGTTGAGAGAAAACATCACTCTCCCACACTGCTGATTTATATTTATAACATTTCTAAGGATGTTTAAGCCTTGTTTTAGTAATTTACTTCTATGAATTTACCTCTGAAAGTTAAAAAAGCACAATGTTAATTATAGCAATATTATTTTAAAGGTAAAATATTAGGGGTGCCTGAGTGGCTCAGTCGGTTAAGCATCCTACTCTTGATTTCAGCTCAGGTCGTGATCTCACAGTTTGTGGGTTGGAGCCCAGTGTTGACTCTGTAGGGTGGAGACCAGCATTGGGCTGTGTGCTGACAGCCTGCTTGGGATTCTCTCTCTCTCTACCTCTGTTTTTCTCTGCATCTCCCCTGCTCCCCCACTCTCTCTCTCACACACACACACACACACTCTCTCTCTCTCTCTCTCTCTCTTTCTCTCTCTCTCTCCCTCCCTCTCTCTCTCTCTCTCTCTCTTTCTCTCTCAAAATATATAAACTTAGAGAAAGGTAAAATATTAGAAACAACTTTAAAGCCATTGCATATGCTACAGGATGAATAACCTATGGTTCATCCACAAAATGACTATGTAGTAATGGAAAAAAGAATCAAGAGGAAGATCTGTATAAACTTATATGGAACTATTTCCAAGATTTACTGATAAGCAAAAAATATAAGGTATATAAGAATTGATCTTAAATGCTACTTTTTGTGTAAGACAAATGGAAATGTATATCTGTAGTTTGTGAAAACAAACACAAGAAAGGTAAACCAGAAACAACTATAAATTGTTACCAATGGGGAGTGAGTGAGAAGGAAATAAGGAGTAGGCATACTTGCTTTCCTTCCTTCCTTCCTTTGTTCCTTCCTTCCTTCCTTCCTCCTTTCCTTATAAATATTATTTATTTATTTAGAGAGTGTGAGCAAGAGAGGGGCAGAGAGAGAGAGAGAGGGAAAGAGAGAGAATCCCAAGTAGGCTCCACACTGTGTGGAGCCCAGTGTGGGGCTCCAACCCATGAACTGTGAAATCATGACCTGAACCAAAACCAAGAGATGCTTAACCCATTGAGCCACTCTGGCACCCCAAGAGTAGGCATACTTACTTTTCTAAGTTCTTTGTAAAAATATGTTTGGACTTTTGAACTCAGTAAATATTTTGTCTTCAAAAAATAATTGAAAAACAATGGAAAAAACAAGTTATAAAACTGAGTGTAAGTAGAAATGAATGTATGTAATCAAACTGATAATACAGTGACACATACTCTATATTACAAAATAACGTATATTCTAAGGGAAAAAAAGAAACTGCAAAGAAATATTGACCTTTACTTAGAAGGTTTCCTGTTTAAATTTTTTAAGTTTATTTATTTATTTTGAGAGAGAGTGTGTGCATGAGTGGGGGAGGTGCAGAGAGAGAGAATCCTAAGCAGGCTCTGTGCTGTCAGCATGGAGCCTGATGTGGGGCTCCAACCCATGTACTGTGGGATCATGACCTGAACCAAAATCAATAGTCAGACAATTAACTGACTGAGCCATCCAGATACCCCCAGAAGCTTTATTGTCAGCAATAGTTTTGGATGAGTAATTCTGAAATGATTTTGTGTGTACTGCCAGATAGATTACATGAGTAAACACCTGTATGTAGCTGCAAACTATATAAGAGTTCTCACCATGAAAGAAGGGAGATACATTTAATATGAATCAGGGGATGGTGAGAAAAACCTCTAGGGTGCTTGATTTGAATTGGAAACAATATTAACTCATAATTTAAAATTGTTCTTCTAGTTCTCCAATTATTAACATTTTCCCACATTTATTTGCTTTCTCTCTAAGAGAGGGAGGGTGAGAGAGAGAGAGAGACAGAGAGACAGAGAGACAGAAATAGATATACATACAAATTAAACATAAATACATTATGCATATCCTAGTTCTTTTCATTAAAAATGCCTAGAAGCAATGACACCCTAGTAACAAGTACACCTAAAGCTCAGACTGTGGTTTCTAAATACCATTCTCCATTAAGAAACCAGTACTTCTTCAAGAAATGGATGATTCCAAATTGGTGTAGGGAAAGTCTAAGATGAGCCCAGAACATCTTGTCACTTCAAATAGTGTAACCTATATATGTGTGTGTGTGTATACACACATATAGACATATGTGAATATGCCTAAGGTATTTATGTTTAATTTGTATATCTATATCTGTCTATCTATCCATCATCTATCTACCATCTATATATAGAGAGAAAGAGAAAGTCAGAAGACAAATAAATGTGGGAAAATGTTAATAATTAGAGAATCTAGAATAATTAGAGAATAATTAAAGAATCATGCTCATTGTACTAGTTTTTCAAATTTTATGTAAATTTGAAATTTATCAAAATAAAATATTGGAGTATGGGAAAATTTCAAATGTAAGAATGAAGAATAATATGAAAAGTTACTCCATCCAGAACATAATTTGAAGGTTGGTTGTTTTAGCATTTTATGAGTCCTCCTGACACTTTGGGAGTAACTTAAAGGATGGGAAAACATGATCTGTTAAAGAAAAATTCACAGGAAATCATAAAAGACAATAATGATAAATTTAGGAGAAAACTGTGAAGGAATAGTAGAAGATGGGTATTCCAAAGTGGTTCTAAACTAGACCAGAGTGACAAATCATCTTTGAAACTACTGGCAAGCTTTCTGGAGGCTTTTTCCAGAAGAACCAAAATTTGTTAAATTCTCATGCCTTCAATCTTCTTCTCATGGATTTATTCAAGTGCTTCTACTTAAAGAGGAAGGCTAAGGGGCGCCTGGGTGGCTCAGTCAGTTAAGCAGCCGACTTTGGCTCAGGTCACGATCTCGCGGTCCGTGAGTTCGAGCCCCGCGTCGGGCTCTGTGCTGATGGCTCAGAGCCTGGAGCCTGTTTCAGATTCTGTGTCTCCCTCTCTCTGACCCTCCCCCGTTCATGCTCTGTCTCTCTCTGTCTCAAAAATAAAAAATAAACGTTAAAAAAAATAAAGAGGAAGGCTAAGAAGAAAAGCCTCAAAGATATTGCAAGGGGCAGCAGCAGGCTTGGGTAGGTAGAGAAAAATTCCACATATGGTCACCTACATTTGTAAGGTTGGATTTTACTTCTGTTCTATGACACTGGGCATAAAATGACTTGTAACAATTGATCTCACTACCAAGTATCTATGAGAGAAGTTCCATTTCTTCTCAAGTGTAGAATATTCTATTTTCAAGGTGCTACCACATGGAGATATGATCTTATTTGATCTCAATAACCAATATATGAAATACTAGCAACAGCAGATATTTTATTAATTTAATTTTTATTAAAACTTTTTAAAGTGTATTTATTTATTTTGGGGGGGGGGAGAGTGAGAGTGAGCATGAGCACAGGGGAGGGGCAGAGAGAGGGAGAGACAGAATCCTAAGCAGGGTCTGTCGACACTGTCAATGCAGAGCCCGACGTGGGGCTCAAACCCATGAACCATGAGATCATGACCTGAGCCGATACCAAGAGTCAGACACTTAACCAGCTGAGCCACCAGATGCCCAAGAGTAGATATTTTAAATTTAAATTTTTCATATGACAAGTTGACAGAGGGGAGGCTCTGATTGGTAAGTGCATTGGTCACATGATTGGTAAGTGCAGATGTGAAGATAACCTGTATGGGGCCCGTGTTCCCTTCATTCACTCTGTAGAAAATAAGCAGTGGTGTCGGCATGAGATACTGTTTGCCACATCAAGACTGTCAGGGAAATGGATTCTTTTCTGGGCCTCTGGAAATTTTAGGAGAGTGTGGTGAAGTCCTAAGACATGGCTCAGGGAAGTTCCTGAAAATCAAGCTTGCTGTCAGGATGCAGATAGTCTATTTTCTCTGGTTTATGCTGTGCTCATTTCCCAGACACATCCTGTGATGGTGCTCTAGACTATTTCCTTCAATAGGGGAAGAAAAGGGGGAGAAAAGCAAATGAAAAAAATAAGCTGTAGACCAAATTTAACTCCCATTAAATATTGTTTATCAACCTTTTAAAAGAACAGAGAGTATTTACAGGAACTTCAGATTCAGAAGGAATAAAAGAAAATGACAAGCTTGTTTTCCATTGTTGTTGCACTTGCTTGTTAATGACTCGGTAATAGAGTACTTACATCATTTGAAGAATTGTTTTTTTCATGGCACACAGGCTTTGTCATTACACACTGTGATAGAAGGTGCCTCCTGGGTCTCATCCTCTGAGAAGGATCCCACATCCCCTTTCACAGGGTGGGCTTCCAGCAATTTTGTGTCTATCCTGTGGCTCTTCACCCAGACATAGTAGGTGAATTGGGTGAACAGTTGCCCATTGGTATCAAAAGACACTATTCAGTTTCCTGTGTAGATCATTTGAACTGAAGACATGCACACTGGTGAATTGTGAGGCCATTCGCTCTTGTCTTGTATACATACACCAAAGAGAAGAAAGTCACAAAATAAAGTGAGTTATCTTATTGAGAGAACCAGAGCAAGAGACCGTGTGATGAGAGGCAGATAGATGTCCTGAATAAAAACTGAAATCTCCTAGGTTCTGTGAGGTCTACAGTTCCTATTTCCAGTGGTGTCTGGCTATACATATTATCTTTGACTTCCTTGAAACATCATTCCCTGGAGATTGCAAAAATGTCTTTTGTAGCTCTTCCCATCAAGAGGTGGATCTGTTTCCCCATTCCTTGAATCTGGGCTGAACTTATGAATTACTTTGATCTGAAGAACATAGCAGAAATGGAATTGGGTGACTCTACAGTCTGGGTCTTAAGAGTTTTGCAGTTTACTCTATTGCTTTTTAAGAACCCTGTGACCACCATGTGAAGAAATCCCATCTAGTTTCCTGGATGATGAGAACCACATAGTCCACCTGCTGCTTCTGTACTAGCTGATAGCTTGCCAACGCCCAGAAATGTGAGAACATACCAGACAGACTTGTAACTGACCTGCCAGCTGTATGTAGTTGCATGAGTAATCTCAGCAGAGACCAGCTGAGGCAACAAAAACTACCCAGCCAATTTTCAAAAGAAAGGGTGCTGTTTTATGTCATTAAGTTTTGGAATCATTTGTTATTCAATAAAAGCTAACTGATAACATCCCTGTACCCTTCCAAAAAACTTCTAACTTAAATTTTACCTAAACTAACTTAAAGTGTGTAGTTTTGTATCTGTGTGTATTTTTACTTGCAACTGAAAGAATGTTCACTAAAAGAGACATTATATCAATAGAGAAGGCTACAATTAATAGAGTTATAGAAAGAATGTGGAACTGATTGCCTAAGTCACTCAGGGTGGCATGCACAAAGAATTCCTTCATTTGCATTATAAGGTGGTGACACAGTTGATTATGGAAAGAACCCAACCCAGCATCAGTGGATGCCCATAAAATATGTTTATTCTACCCTTTACCTTATAATTCTTGTACTGTGGAATGAAATATATTCTGTGGTCTGGTAACCAATAATGTGGTGTTCCAGTGAACATTTTTGCTTCTTGTGTCTTTTTCTATGTGGGAGTGTTTGTGGTTTGGATAGCTTTCTAATTTTGCCACTTAAGCATTGAGTTCCAGAATGGAAAAGAGCATTGTCCGAACAAAATGGAATATGACTTAGAAGGAAAATGGACGAATCTGGAAATCATTCACTATGAGGTGAGGGGCCAACTGATGAAATGTTGGTTTCAGTTGCTAGATGACTGATTGGATTATCTCCCTATAGGAAGAAGGTGGATAAGAGCATAGTTCAATGTAAGATTCTTTAAAAAAATTTTGTTTAATGTTTATTTTTGAGAGAGACACACACACACACACACACACACACACAGCACGAGCAGGGGAGGGGCAGAGAGAGGGAAACACATTATCCAAAGCAGGCTTTAGGTTCTGAGCTGTCAGCACAGAGCCTGATGCCAGGCTTGAACTCACAAACTGTGAGATCATGACCTGAGCCAAAGTCAGATGCTTAACTGTCCCTATGAGAGATTCTTAAATCGTATATGGCAGGAGTACTCTTAATAAAAATGTATAAAAGTAGGTGTGTGTGTGTGTGTGTGTGTGTGTGTGTGTGCACGCATGTGCACATGTGCCAGCCAAAGAAAGAATAGACAACTTGTGGGGGAGTGTATCTACAACCCATATCCTCATTTTTTCTGCATAGTGTTCTCATCCTGCTAGGACTAGATTCACAGCACCATGTTTACATTCGGTAACCTCACTGCTTGGCTATTGTTTATTGAGTCCAGGGATAGACATCTAATTATGTCTGGGTCAATCAGTCTCTTTTCTAAACATTTGGACCTTCAAGTGAGAAACACTGTTTTTTTCTTTGCATTACTTCAACCTGGACATCTAAACTAAGGAGCTGTAGACATCAGCATTTGACTACATGCATACAGATGCACTAAAAGACAAATCCAGCTTGGGGGAGGGAAAAGGGGAGAGAGGAGAAGAGGGACAGATACATACTAGGTCCCAGGATCCTGATAACTTCCTAGCAGCTAGTTCTGGCTCTTGGGTTCCACCAAATATCCTAGCATCTTTTAATAATTCCTGTCATGATTAAGCTAATTTGTTTTCTTTTAATTAATTAAAAAAAATTTTTTTTAACGTTTATTTATTTTTGAGACAGAGAGAGACAGAGCATGAACGGGGGAGGGGCAGAGAGAGAGGGAGACACAGAATCGGAAGCAGGCTCCAGGCTCTGAGCCATCAGCCCAGAGCCCGACGCGGGGCTCGAACTCACAGACCGTGAGATCGTGACCTGAGCTGAAGTCAGAGGCTCAACCGACTGAGCCACCCAGGCGCCCCTCTTTTAATTAATTTTTAAAAAAATTACACCCAAGTTAGTTAGCGTATAGTGCAACCGTGATTTCAGGAGTAGATTCCTTAATGCCCCTTACCCATTTAGCCCATCCTCCCTCCCACAACCCCTCCAGCAACCCTCTGTTTGTTCTCTATATTTAAGAGTCTCTTATGTTTTGTCCCCCTCCTTGTTTTTATATTATTTTTGCTTCCCTTCCCTTATGTTCATCTGTTTTGTATCTTAAAGTCCTCATATGAGTGAAGTCATATATTTGTCTTTCTCTAATTTCACTTAGCATAATACCCTCCAGTTCCATCCACATAGTTACAAAGTGGCAAGATTTCATTCTTTTTGATTGCCGAGTAATACTCCATTGTGTGTGTGTGTGTGTGTGTGTGTGTGTGTGTGTATGTGTGTGTATATATATATATATATATATATATATATATATATATATATGTATGTATATACCACATCTTCTTTATCCATTCATCTGTCCATGGACATTTGGGCTCTTTCCATACTTTGGCTATTGTTAATAGCACTGCTATAAACATTGGGGTGCATGTGCCCCTTTGAAACAGCACACCTGTGTCCCTTGGATAAATACCTAGTGGTGCAATTGCTGGGTTGTAGGGTTGTTCTATTTTTAATTTTTTGAGCAACCTCCATACTGTTTCCCAGAGTGGCTGCACCAGTTTGCATTCCCACCAGCAGGGCAAAAGAGATCCTCTCTCTCCGCATCCTCACCAACATCTGTTGTTGCCTGAGCTGTTAATGTTAGCCATTCTGACAGGCGTGAGGTGGTATCTCATTGTGGTTTTGATTTCTATTTCCCTGAGGATGACTGATGTTGAGCATTTTTTCACGTGTTGGTTGGCCATCTGGATGTCTTCTTTGGAGAAGTGTCTATTCATGTCTTTTGCCCATTTCTTCACTGGATTATTTGTTTTTTGGGTGCTGAGTTTGATAAGTTCTTTATAGATTTTGGATACTAACCCTTTATCTGATATGTCATTTGCAAATATCTTCTCCCATTCTGTTGGTTGCCTTTTAGTTTTGCTTATTGTTTCCTTCGCTGTGCAGAAGCCTTTTTGATGAGGTCCCACTAGTTCATTTTTGCTTTGGTTTCCCTTGCCTCCAGAGACGTGTTGAGTAAGAAGTTGCTGTGGCCGAGGTCAAAGAGGTTTTTGCCTGTTTCCTCCCCTAGGGTTTTGATAGCTTCCTGTCTTATGTTTAGGTCTTTCATCCATTTTGAGTTTATTTTTGTGTATGGTGTAAGAAAGTTGTCCAGATTCATTTTTCTACATGTTGCTGTCCAGTTTTCCCAGCACCATTTGCTGAAGAGACTGTCTTTATTCCATTAGATATTCTTTTCTGCTTTGTCAAAGATTAGTTGGCCATATGTTTGTGGGTCCATTTCTGGGTTCTCTATTCTGTTCCATTGATCTGAGTGTCTGTTTTTGTGCTGGTACCAAACTGTCTTGATGAGTACAGCTTTGTAATACAACTTGAAATCTGGAAATATGATGCCTCTAGCTTTGGTTTTCTTTTTCAGGATTGCTTTGGCTATTTTGGGTCTTTTCTGGTTCCATACAAATTTTAGGATTATTTGTTCTAGTTCTGTGAAGAATGCTGGTGTTATTTTGATAAGGATTGCTAATTAAGCTAATTTGAAGTGGGAATCTGTTACTTGTAATCAGGAGAGCCTTAACTAAGGAAAAGTCACACCAAAGAAGGGGCAGTTATTCTGAGTTTCTTAACAAATGTATGAAAGGATATTTGTCCATGCCTGGCTGTACCTAGTTTCTATTTTATTTTCTGGTACTTATGCCAGTAGTCAATCTGGGGGCTAAAAATATTGCGTGCCACTTAAACTCAAGTGATTATTTGCATTATTCCATTTATATTATTAGGAAGGCATTCTTCAGTTTTGCGGGATATATTTGATTCTTTTAAAAAATTTTTTAAAATGTTTATACTTTTGAGAGAGAGAAATAGAGAGAGAGGAGAGAAAACGTAAGCAGGGGAGGGGCAGAGAGAGAGGAGACACAGAATCCGAAGCAGGATCCAGGCTCTGAGCTGTCAGCACAGAGCCCACATCCGATGTGGGGCTGTGACCCATGAACTATGAGATCATGACCTGAGCTGAAGTTGCACACTTAACCAGTTGAGCCACCCAGGTGGCCCTGCAGTGTATATTTAAGTAGATATGTCTGAGGCACCTGGGTGGCTCACTTGGTTGGGTGTCCGACTTCGGCTCAGGTCATGATCTCGTGGTACGTGAGTTCGAGCCCCGCCTCCGGCTCTGTGCTGACAGCTCAGAGCCTGGAGCCTGCTTCAGATTCTGTGTCTCCCTCTCTCTCTGCCCCTCCTCTGCTCATGCTCTGTCTCTCTCTGTCTCAAAAATAAATAATACATTAAAAAATTTTAAATAGATATGTCTACTGTTTTTCCTTTTAGCAAATTGAGTTTTGAATATATTTGCATCAATCTACAATTCACTATTGGAAAATGAGTATAAATACCAATGAACACAAATACATGTTGTAAGAGGAGTATTACCACCAGTTTAAAATATTTTATCTGCCTAACAACTAATACTCCTCTAGTCTGTCTTTTTCCCTAGTGGTAATTCTTCCTGGAGTTCATAAATCAATATAGCTCTATTCACATAGAGAGTGGCATTTGTTTTAAAAGTTACATATTTTAAGGAAAAAATACCAATTTAGATTTAATGATGATATGTGGAGGCTTTCAGAAGTCTAGTGTGAAAGTAATGCTATTTAAATTAATTTCTGACTTTGGAGTCTAAGCAAAAAAACTTTAAGAGCCCCTCATGAAAAGTAAAACACAAATACTTCAAAAGTTCTGTTGGTGAAGTACGAAGTTAAGGTCTGAGAAGGAGATTTTCAGGTTAGCTTGATCAATGTGGACAACTAAATAGGACACCCAACACCCACCCCACCAAAACAATTGGGAGGGAATAAGCTATATTAGTGATCCTCACTAATGAAATTAATCCTTGAATTGGATTTGTCTGTGTTATCAACCTCATGATGCCCTTTGATTATGATAAGAATTCATTTATGGAATCTGAAAGAGTGGCTGTAGTACTTTTAAAATTGTCATAAATGACAACCACGCCTGGGTAGCTTGGTTGGTTAAGTGACTGACCTCGGCTCAGGTCACGATCTCATGGTTTGTGGGTTCTAGCCCCATGTCGGGCTCTGTGCTGAATGCTTGCTCAGAGCCTGGAGCCTGCTTTGGATTCTATGTCTCCTTTTTTCTCTGTCCCCCTGCCCCCCACTTGTGCTCTGTCTCAGTCTGTCTCTCAAAAATAAATAAATGTAAAAAAACATAAAAAATTGTCATAAATGAGGAAAGTTCCACAATGAGCTGTTGAACTCTCTTCCCCACACAAGTGCTGAAAAGTCTGAGCGCCAGATGGATGAAAGTCATGAATAGATGGTCCTTGATGAATTCTTTGAGGGGATGGTCACCCTTGGAGAAAGGATAAGGCTCAACTTCACTCTGCATGAATAGGTTTGAAAAAATTCTCCCCACTTTGACACTGTTAGAGATTTTTGGTTTACCTCAATATCTGCAGGCATTGTCATAGTATTTTAAACCTGAAAGGCATTTTATATGGACTGACCCAGTTTACTCAGAAAGATGACAAAACTGAGGCCCAGAAAGGTTTGATAATTATCCCATGGTTATAAAGACAATTCAGCAAAACTTTACGACCAACGATAAAGCAGCTCACATTATTGCTAATGTTTATTATGCAACAGGAGCTATGCTGAGAGCATTGTATGCATTTCCTCATTTTGATTTTGACAATTTTTATGAGGTTTGTATTATCATCATTGCATGATATTACTATCATTTTATATATGAGGAAACTAAGGCAGAGGGTAGTTTCATAGCTTGCTTGGTGCCAGGTAGCCAAGAAGTGGCAGGCCTGTGAACTCTGGTCTGACTGCTCCAAAACCCCAGGCCATGGATCTTCCCCCAACTCTACCATCCGTCCGTACTCTCCATCTCCTTCAGCAGTACTTTATAAAAGCCTTACGGAAAAGCTCTCCACCCAAAGAATAGCCTGTGTTTTAATAATAGGCAATGTAGCTGCTTGGAAATATTTTTTTTAAATGTTTATTTATTTTTGAATTTTTGAGAGAGAGAGAGAGAGAGAGACAGAACACAAGCAGGGGAGTGGCAGAGAGAGAGGGAGCCGCAGAATCCTAAGCAGGCTCCAGGCTCTAAGCTGTCAGCAGAGAGCCTGACGTGGGGATCGAACTCACAAACCATGAGATCATGACCTGAGCTGAAGTCAGCTGCTTAACTGACTGAGCCACCCAGGTACCCCAGAAATGTTTTTTTAATAATAAAAATAAAAAGGCAGCCTAAAGTTGCTGGAGGGAGGTGGCGGGGGATGGACTAGATGGGTGATGGGCATTAAGGAGGGTACTTGTTGGACTTGAATAGTATGACATTGGGTACTAGATACCATGTACTTTTTCGAATAGGATAGTAGGATTTTGTTTTAATTCAGGGGAATGGCCTGATTTAATACTTAACAGTGATAAGGAATTTGAACATAATATTCTTATTTAGAAAATGTTTTGTTCACTCTGAATTTAAGTATTAGACCAATTCTTGGTGGAAAAATTAACCAGGCAGCTGTATTCATTTGCCATATGCCACATTCTCTCCAAGCCAGACATGATGAATCTGATTTACATTTAGGAGAGACCAGCTGCCTCCCCCAGCACACATTCACCCAGCACTCAGAAGGTAATGGGAACCTTCCAGCTGAGAGCCAAATGATTCAAGCATTCTGCAAGAGCAACTGGTTTAGTGGGAAGGTGTATTTTATTTAAAAAATAAAAAAGCTGCAAAAGTTACCAAGTATTTCTTTTTCAGTCACTTGTTGTAGTGGAAATTACAATAAAATGTATTTTAACTTTAACACAAATTTGATCAATAAATTTAACAATAAATTTAATTAAATTTATTATAATAAAAGCTATTCAGTTACAAGTTATAATAACCTACAATCCTAACGATAGGGTCTGGTCACTGCTGTAACATATACCTATTTTATGGGCTTCAGACTTCCCTCAAATGCTTTTCATAGAAATATTTAAATATGTGGACAGAAACCCTCTCAAAGCTAATGCTTAAATCTGTCATAAAGATGATGATAAGGTTAACTTTTGAGAAGGCACACCAAGCAGAGAATAGAGAAGACCTAAGTTTGAATTTTCACTTAGCCAATCAATCTCTGCATGAGTGAAATTTACTCTCCTGTGTTTCGCTTTGCACCTTAAAAAAATCAGCAGCTACAGCAGGGACACACACAGCACTTATGAGGTGCCAGGCACTGTTCAAAGCACTTTTTACATATCAACTTATTTAACCCTTACAAAAACCCTACAGATTAAGTATTAACATTCTCCTCATTAGGGAATGAGATCGGGAAACTGAGGTGGGGAAAGGTCTTGTAACTTTCCCTCCATTACATAGTAAGCAGTGGAACTAGGGTTCAGCTCCAGGATCTGCCTTAACCAACAACTCATCAAGTATGTACTTACACTATCTTAGCCAAAACTCATCTTCATCAATTGAGGGTATAAGATCTCTGGATTATTGAAGATCCTTTCAAAGGCATATAACAGAAATCCTCTTAAATTGGTTTATGCAAAAACAGGAATGTATTTGCTCATGAGACTTCAGTGTCCACAGGAGATCAGGCACAGGTGGATCCAAAAACCCAAACCCAAACAGTAAAAATCAAGAATCTTGATCCATTTCTTCTTTCCTCCATGTAAGGAGGTTTATCCTTAGGAGGTTGTCTCATTAAATCTGGTCCCAGCAGTTCCAGGCACTGATCCTCAAATTTCTGAAGCCAGTGTAGACAGAATGCCTTGATGGTATTTGTAAATCTCTCAACTATGTTGCACTGAATCTGATTGGCCTATTCTGGATTATGGGCCATCTTTGAACCAATCACAGTGGCCAGGAGAACAAGATATTGCGATTAGTCTAGGTCACACATAACTTTTGGAGCAAAGGGTGCATTCAATTTGACCTTAGCCATACGAATTGAGAATGAAGAGGTGAAGTTCCTCAAGGAAAACCAGGACACTATTACCAGAAGAGGGGCATGGATGCTGGGTGGGCAAAAATATGACAGATGGCTACCCCAATTAGATTGTTGCTTTGGCAATTTCCAGCAATAAAGCCTATGCATTGCTACCAAAGGGGAGTGGGCAGGGAGGGGTAAAAGCAGGCCATGGGGTGTGTATAAATCCTTACCACACTTAAATTGCCAAACCTTATTTCCTCCCAGTGACTTCAAGGACTCCTTTACTATAGGATTTTTACTAAAATAACCAGAATGATAAAGGACAAAAATGTATGTAAAAAATTTCTTTTTACACTATGATTTATAGTGTTTGAAAAAAAACCTTGGTCACAACCTGAAAGTATAATAATAATGATTGGTTAAACTTCTGGTGTATCCATACAGTAGAATGTTATATATTGGTTAAACTTCTGGTATATCCATACAGTAGAATGTTATATATTTACTAGAAGTGATGTTTTAAAAGAATATTTAATTATATGTGAAAGTACTAAAGATATAATGTTAATTGGAAAAATGTAGAAATAAAAAAATACATAGTATGTTTCTAATTATATAAAAAAAATTCCATCCATATAGAGGAAAGCCCCAGAGGCAGAAGTTAACAGTGGCAATCTCTTGGTGGTGGGAATATGAGTAATTTAAATTCTCTTCCATATACTTTTCTGTATCTCCATATTTTCTACAATAAATATATATAACATTTTAAGCAGAGGAAAAAAAAAGTCACCCTTAAGGTGACTTGAATGAAGGAGTTTGAACTTAACTTGTTTTGTATCTGCTAAATTTATGTCACTGTACAGTGAGAAAAGAAATGTAGATAACACAAGAATCAAACATAAAACACTGTTTTAGATAATCAAGAGTTGGTTATATTTGCCTACTTCAGAAGGCCGTTTTTGTGAGTTCTTTCTTCAATCACTATAAAGCTTGATTACTTATACACTAGAAGAATATTTACATATTGGTGTAAGCTGGTGTGCCCAATTCTACAGAATGTGATATAATGTCAGAAAATTCAAGCTAATTAAAGATGATTTCTATTACAAAAATATTAATTATATCACAATATCACATGTACATTTTAAAATTCCACTAGATACATGGAAACCTCTGTGCGTTTGAATTATGGGTCAGTTTCCCAAAATTGTATTTTCATCTTCTTTTCAGGGTAGCATATCTAGTGTGGAAAGCAAGATAAGATTAAGCCATATAAAAGTATTGTAAACATTGGAAGAAGCTGGATTTGATACATACATTTGAAACAAAACTGATAAAAATCACATCTGCTTAGTTCAGTTGTCAACAGAGGACCAAGAAGCAGTAGCTGAAATATGTAATTGTCTTTATCATTGCTGTCATCATCATCATCATCACCATCATCATCATCACCTCATTTCTTTAGGTGTAAGCATAACTTCATATATATTATCTCATTTTGTCCTGGTAAAGCTGTTATGATCATTGTTCTTATAGGAGAACTAAGTCATAAAACAAATAGATGGTTTTGCCAAGGTCATTCAGAGAGTAAGGTGTAGAATTCAGGTATCTTAATCCTTGATTTGCTGTTCTTTTATCACCACCTGTAATTTGGAGCTAGATTCTCACTGTTAATAAAATTAATAAAATTCCAATAGTTTATTTTTTGCTATTGTTTCCCTTGCCTCAGGGGACATATCTAGAAAGATATTGCTAAGGTTGATGTCAAAGAACTTACTGCCTGTGCTCTCTTCTAGGATTTTAATGGCTTCAGGTCTCACATTTATGTCTTTAATCTATTTTGACTTTATTTTTGTGTATGGTATGAGAAAGTTGTCCAGTTTCATTTATTTTTTTAAATTTTTTATTATTTTTTTGATTTCATTTTTTTTTCAGTTTCATTCTTTTGCATGTAGCTGTCCAGTTTTCCTTTTTTAAAAAAAATGTTTTTATTTATTTTTGAGAGAGTGCAAGCAGGGGAGGGGCAGAGAGGGAGAGGGACAGAGGATTCGAAGCAGGCTTTGTGCTAACAGCAGCGAGTCCAATGTGGGGCTTGAACTCATGAACTGTGAAATCATGACCTGAGCCAAAGTTGGACACTCAACTGACTGAGCCACCCAGGTGCCCCTGTCCAGTTTTCCTAATACCATTTGTTGAAGATACTGTCTTTCTCCCATTGTATATTCTTGTCTCCTTTGTTGAAGATTAATTGACCATATAGTTCTGGGTTCATTTCTCAGTTTTATATCCTGTCCCATTGATCTATGTGTCTATTTTAGTGCTAGTACCATACCGTTTTGGTGACTATAGCTTTGTAATATAGCTTTAAGTCTGGAATTTTGATGTCTCCAGCTTTGCTTTGCTTTTTCAAGGTTGCTTTAGCTATTTGGGGTCTTTTGTGGGTCTATACAAATTTTAGCATTGTTTGTTCTAGCTCTGTGAAAAGTGCTGCTGGTATTTTGATAGGGACTGCATCAAATGTGTAGATTGCTTTGGGTAATATAGGCATTTTAACAATATTTGTTCTTCCAACCAATTATCATGGAATATCTTTCCAGTTATTTGTGTCATCTTCAATTTCTTTCATAAGTGTTTTAGAGTTTTTAAAGTACAGGTTTGTCACTACTTCAGTTAGGTTTATTCCTAGGAACATTATTGTTTTTGGTGCAATTGTAAATGGGACTGATTCCTTAATTTCTCTTTCTGCTACATCAAAATAAAAGTTTTTGCACTGCAAAGAAGACAATCAACAAAACTAAAAGGCAACCTATGGAATGAGAGAAGATATTTGCAAATAACCTATCTAATAAACAGTATCCAAAATAGATAAAAAAAACTTACAAAACACAACACCCCTAAAATGGATAATCCAGTTAAAAAATGGACAGACAAGAATAGATATTTTTCAGAGAAGACATTTTTCAGAGATGACCAAGAGACACATGAAAAGATGCCCACAATCCTGATCATCAGGGAAATACAAATCAAAACTACAGTGAGATATCACCTCACATCTGTAAGAATGGCTAAAACCAAAAACACAAGAAACAACAGGTATTAGTGAAGATGTGGAGAAAAAGGACCCTCTTTCACTGTTGGTGGAAATGCAAACTGGTACAGCCACTGTGGAAAACAGTATGCAGGTTTCTCAAAAAGTTAAAAATAGAACCAGCCTATGATCCAGAAATTGTGCTAGGAGGTATTTGCCCAAAGCATACAAAAATACAGATTCGAAGAGGCACATTCATCCTGGTGTTTATAGGCACATTATCAACAATAGCCAAATTATGGAAAAAGCCCAAATGTCCATCAACTGATGAATGGGTAAAGAAGATGTGGTGGTACACACACACACACACACACACACACACACACACACACACAGGAATATTGCTCAGCTATCAAAAAGACTGAAATCTTACCATTTGCAATGACATGGATAGAGCTAGAGTGTATTATGCTAAGCTAAATAAGTCAGAGAAAAATACCATATTATTTCACTCATATGGAATTTAAGAAACAAAGCAAGTGAGCAAAGGAACAAAAAAGAAAGAGAGAGGCAAACCAAGAAACAGACTCTTACCTATAGAGAACAAACTGATGGTTACTAGGTGGGAGGAGGGAAAGGAGATGGGTTAAGTAGGTGATGGGGATTAAGGAGGGCACATGTTGTGATGAGCACAGGTGATGTATGGAAGTGTCAAATCACCATATTGTACACCTGAAACTATTATTACACTGTGTCTTAATTAACTGGAATTTAAACAAAAACAAAAACAAAACTAATAAAATCTTGATTTTGCATTGCTCATTACATTTTACAAATTTCTTTTACATAGATTATCTAATTTCAGTCTAAGAACAGTACTGAGGTAGTTGTGGCAGTTGATACTGAATTGAGTCCTTATCAAATGGCTTTCAGTATATTATATTGTGGTAGGCAGCTTTAAGGTAGCCCTCGATGATCTGTTCCTCCTGGTATTTCTGCCACTCCCCCCCCCCCCCTTGAGTACATGTTGGCACTAGAGACTTGCCTCTAATGAATGGAATACAGCAAAAGTGATGGGATGTCACTTCTGACAAAGTGACAAAGAGGCTGTGCCTTCTGTTTTGGAATCTCTTGCTCTCAGCCCTTGCTCTGGGGCAAGCAAGCTGCAACATCTGGGAGAAGCAAGCTCTGTTAATAATAGCCCTGTATAGAGGTACACCTGACAATGGGTCACAGCCAGCCAGGATCTGGGCTTGTCAACAGCTACATTAGTGAGTTTGGAAGCATATCCTCCCCCAGTTGAGTCTTGAGACGTTTGCAGTCCTATTTGACACTTTGATTGCAGCTTTGAGAGAAACCTGAGCCACTGGACCCAGCTAAGCAATGCCCAGATTCCCAACCCACATAAACTGTGAGAAAATTAGTCTGTTGTCTTAAGCCATTAGATTTGGGGGTAATTTGTTATGCAGCAACAGATGATTAATACATATCTTAAATTCCCACAGCCTGACAAAGGAAATTAAGGTTTAGAGAGGTAATTTTCCCCAAAGCAAGTGGTCACCAAGTGGCAGAGGTAGTATTTGAACCTGGCTCATTGGACACCAGAGCTTGAGCCCTGTGCTGATTTGCTCCTTAGGAGTGAGACAAGATGCAGTTGACTTAACACAATGATGATGTAAAGGATGAATTCCAACACCACACTTTGATTTGAGTCACTTCCCTAAAAGGAGGCTAGGGAGGCAGGGCAGGTATTACTGTCCTATTATAGTGATGACAGACCCTATAGCTCACACAGCCAGGAAGCTGGGACATTCACTTAGGCCTTCTGACCCTAAATCTCTACTCCATGCCTTCTTACCCCTACATTCATACTCATCTTTAATTTAAACAGACAAACCATATGCTACAAATACTATATATTTTAATATAATAGTAATGCATAACAATCATAATAACAATATTATAGAATCATCAGTTATTAATTAAATGCATACCAATATTATATATGCCTGCGAAAGAGGCACTTAGTACACTCAAGGCAAAGTGAGAGATTCTGCAAAAGTCAATGGGACCCAGTTGGCCACCTTTTTGGTACGAAGGCATAAACTGCCATGGATGTGCTGGAGAAAATTGCTCCATCTGAATCACAGGGCCATTGTCACTCTACCAGGCTGAAAAACTAATCAGATCTTCTGAGCTTTGAGAATTTTGTTTCCTCTAAAGTCATTTTTCATCCCTTTTTGTAAGGTGCTACATTTATATGTAAGTGACCAAAACCTAGGGTGAGTACATTTTGGTCCTCCAATGCCTTGGGCATAAATTAAGGCCACAGCTGCCCACAGAACCAGGCTTTATCATGTCACAGAAAGGGTCAGGAGATGACATTGCTTTGCCATTTTAGAATCTTTGAAATAAAATATGCTAGCCAATATGAGTGCATCTTAGTAATTTGCAAAATTTTTAATTACTAATTAAATGTCATATTTAATACTTGATTTTTTAAAAACATCTGTGTAAGGAATTTAATTAGGTTCAGAGGGACAGAATGATCAAATGAAAATGTAATGAAAAAGGAAACCGTTCTCCTTCCCTGAATGTTTACTTAAATTATGCTGGACAATAATGGCAGGAGAGATTTATGGATTACTAAATGCCAAATTCTCATGCAGGTGACAAAAATTTCCTTGAGTAGGACAGAGTTCAAATTAAAATTTGTACTATGTAATAAAGTTTTAAGGTGTAAGCTACTTAAGTAAGTATACTATTCTTGTACATTTAGAGTAATACAGGAGAGAGTTAATTACAATGCCACATTGTGTTGTCAGAAATTGTGGAGGGATAAATATTACAGAGTTCATAGGGATTGGTTTTGGAATGTGGAGTCTTTTTCTCCAGGGTCCTCGTCCTCCATCTTCCTCAGATGAGGTGAGCGTTTAATTCTCATTCTTCCTGGACTCTGACAGAATCTTTTTACACTTCTCAGGCCTGTTTTCTCCACAGTGATTTGCAAGCTTAGTAGAAATGTCTACAATTATATTGTTGCTAATCAGGCAAACTATTGGCTTTTGTATAGTTTGTAGCTAGACATGTTATTGTCTGCATGCTTTTTAATGGCATTTTCATTTATTCACTTGTGTTTTCCTAGTAGATAATCACATCATCTGTAAGTAATAATATAGTTACTGCATGACCAGTACTTATAAATTTATATCACTTTCTCTATTTTTTTCTTTTCCTTATTTCTATCACATTGATTAGAACATTCAGATGACTGTTAAATACTGCTGCTGTTAGGCATCCTTGTCTTTATAGGGTTTTACCAATAAGCATGATGTTGTCTATTGTTTGAGAAAGATATTCTTTTTTTTAAATTAATTTATTTATTTTGAGAGAGAGTGTGGGTGAGGTAGGGGCAGAGAGAGGGAGAGACAGAGAATCCTAAGCAGGCTCCACACTGCCAGCACAGAGCCTGACGTGGTGCTCGATCCTAGGAACTGCGAGATCATGACCTGGGCTGGATGCTTAACTGACTGAGCCACCGAGGTGCCCCGAGAAAGATGTTCTTTGAAAAAAAAGTTTTTAAACGTTTTTATTCATTTTTGAGAGACAGAGAGAGACAGAACACTAGTGGTGGAGGGGCAGAGAGAGAGGGAGACACAGAATCTGAAGTGGGTTCCAGACTCTGAGCTGTCAGCACAGAGCCAGACATGGGGCTCAAACCTATGAGCTGTGAGATCATGACCTGAGCTAAAGTCAGCTGCTTAACCAACTGTGCCACCCAGGCACCCTGAGAAAGATGTTCTTAATGTGAAAAACTGTTCCTTTCTATTTCCAGTTTACTAAGAAATTTATTTCTTCTATTTCCAGTTTGCTAGTTTGCCAGTTTTTTATTTATTTATTTATTTATTTATTTATTTATTTATTTTTCAATATATGAAGTTTATTGTCAAATTGGTTTCCATACAACACCCAGTGCTCATCCCAAAAGGTGCCCTCCTCAATACCCATCACCCACCCTCCCCTCCCTCCCACCCCCCATCAACCCTCAGTTTGTTCTCAGTTTTTAAGAGTCTCTTATGCTTTGGCTCTCTCCCACTCTAACCTCTTTTTTTTTTTTCCTTCCCCTCCCCCATAATGTTTATAGCAGCACTCTCAACAATAGCCAAATTATGGAAAGAGCCTAAATGTCCATCAACTGATGAATGGATAAAGAAATTGTGGTTTATAGTTTGCCAGTTTTTAAAAAATCATGAGTATACAGTAAAACTTTGGTTTGCAAGAATAATTAGTTCCAGAAACATGCTTGTAATCCAAAGCACTCATATATCAAAGCAAATTTCAAGAATCATTGGCTCAGTTGTGATTATGTGACATTTGGCCTCATGTACTACTCAAATTGCAAGATATCGCTCATTTATCTAGTTAAAATTTATTAGAAATGTTTGAGGAACACTAGTGTTGAGGAAATGTCTTGAGGAACACTAGTAGAACAAGTTATTCTCAATCCAAGGTTTTACTGTATATTGAATTTTGTAAATTTTTAGTACCCTTTGAGATGGCCATTGTCTCATTGATGTGATGTTCTTGCTCATTTTTAAAGGCAGTTTCCCTTCCCCATAAAGAGTTCTCTGGTAATAAAATACTTCCAGCATGACAGCAACACATTTTATTGCTTAAAAATTACTTATCTCTCATCAGGGCTGTAGTTCTTTAAGAGTAAGTTCCCTGACATATTTTCCTGTTTCTTTAGCTTTAACAAAAACATTTAGTTTTGTATGTCATGCTGACTCCCATAGATCTGCGCTACCCAGAGTGTGGTTTGCCAGATAAGCAGCATTGGCATTACCTGGGATTTTGCGAGAAATTTAAATCCTTGGCTTCACCCCCCTCCCCTGCTGATTAGTAGCTTTGCAGGTGGGGACCAGGAGCATGAGGTTTAACATGCTTTCCCGGTACTTCTCCTGCACACTATGGTTTGAGAGGCATCACTATAGAGTGTGCACTTTCCAGGTGCAGAGAAATTGCAAATGAAACTCCAGAGTCACATACTGGGCTCAGTCTCGTGTCCTGTGTGTATAAAGAAAGGATGTGTGAGTGGATTCAGGGTGTAGAGATTCAGTGGTTGGAGAAAGTAGCAGGGAAAGGCATTCTCTGGTGTTTAAGGATATATCTGATCAGAGGCAATGGTGGTAATTAAAAGAGAAAAATTCTTGCCAACAGGGTTCAGGGCAGTGAAACTTGGCGTGGACCCATTTCTCTTTATTTTCTCCAAAGCCAGGACCACATTCTTCACCTCATTTTAGGTCAGGATTATTTGTACAACACCCCCATAAGAATAATAATGACAATAATTGTAATAATAACATTTCTTCATGGCCTAAGTTGTACTAAGTTTTCTTTACTCCTTACAATCGGTCTATAAGGCAGGAGTTGTGATTCACATTTTAGAGATGGGACAATGAAGCACAGAGGAATCAAATAAATTACTTTAGGTGATAAGGACAAAGGGGAGAGAATCAGATTACAATCAACAGAAGCAAACTGGAGAATCAGAATAATAACACTACGGAAAATCAATACAATGAAGGCCAAAAAACTAGTGATGTTTTCTTAAAAGATTATGCTTTTGGGGCACCTGGGTGGCTCAGTTGGTTAAGCATCTGACTTTGGTTCAGGTCGTGATCTCACTGTTTGTGAGCTCGAGCCCTGCATTGGGCTCTGTGTTGACAGCTCAAAGCCTGGAACCTGCTTTGGATTCTGTGTCTCCCTCTCTCTCTGCCCCTCTCCCACTCATGTACTGTCTTTCTCTCAAAAATAAATAAACATTAAAAAAATTTAAAAAGATTATGCTTTTGTAGACACAAAAATTATTTCTGAAAGAAAACCAAACTAGCACCAAGGAATGGAGCTGGGATGGATGTAGAAAACAGAGTGTAATTCTGTCCTTTCTGGGCCATAGAAATTGTGTGGAGTGGTTCTTGGTAGCAGTTCGCTAAATACAGTTGTGGTATAGCTGGGAGCAGCAGCCCCAGAATTGAAGGCAAAGGTAGAATGCAGCATGAGGTCAGAGGCAGCATCTCCAGCTCAGGAACTGCTGTGTCGGATGTGACTGCAGGGGTTTCCCTGGTAGAATTTGTTCTGAGAGGTTCTTCAAGCTGCTAAGTTTCAGTCAGCCCTTGTCAAAAGTGTACAGCATAAAATCTGTTTGTGGGGTACTATGTTACTTAATTGAACAGGCAGAGATATCAAGGAGAGGTTTTTCGTGAGCAGTTTTTCTGTTATATTTCAGCTGTCATGCAGGTCCAATCATAAAAGGAGCAGTTATGGCAAAGTGTATTTCAAGTTCAAGCATTAAACATACACACACACACACACACACACAGTCCCCTTATGATGATTTAAAAATTCCTTCCCAAGACAGTTGGCAGTTCACCCTATCTACCTTCTCACGAGAAGTTCTGCATCAAGGGACCACATATGTTTATAGGAATTCTTGCTTTCCGTCCACGTTCAGCGATTCAGGTGACATATTTACGTGCTGAAATGGGAGGGAGGAGGGACTAAAGGTGAAATGGAAAAATATTTACAAGTTTGTAAACTGTTCAGTGGCTTGCAAACCTGGGTATATGAAATAAGTAAATGCAAATCCCAATGCTGCCAGGAACCTGGAAAATCTAATGAAATAAGTATATGCAGATGTCAGAGCTGGAAGGCCTGCAAGGTTATCTAGCTTAATCCTCTGTAGTCGAAGTCCAAATAAAAAAATATCCTGAGAAGGACACAGAAGCATACTGCCCAGATCCCTCCTTCAAGAAAGAGCTTGTAGCCAGCTGCTGAGATTGGGTCTGGACAGCCTTCAGCCATCAGCCCCTTCGGGGATGTCCTTGGCCATTGAGAGCTGCCTCTCCCAAAATGGTGCTCTTTTCGGGGTAGCTCCCACTCAGTTCCTGATGGAGGAAGGGGTTGGAAAGCCGGACCCTTTTCACCTAGTTTGGGGCAACTATGATGGATCCTTTTAGCTCAGATTCCCCACAGGGTTGGCTGAGGCTGTTGTTCTGCAACTCAGTTTCTCCCTCAGTCCAATCCTGTTTCCTTCATTTCCTCCATTGTGGCTCTCAAGACAAGGGCATTCCCTAATCAACATACTGCACAATAAAACCCATCTTAGACTGTGTTTCTCTTAGACCACTGAGAACCCAACCTGTGACATGTCCCCAAACATGCTGCACTTCCCAGTGATGCAGAGTGCATACTTCACAGGTAGTCTTAACTGTGAGTCAGATAGTGTTGGACAACTCTTCCATGAAGTGCCGGAATCAGCTTCTCTGCACATTTTGTTAACTACATCTGCCCTCCTGAATGAACCAGAGCAAGACTAGGCCATCTGCAGTCTATTTCATTTATTTCTACTCTCTTGCGAAGAATTCTATCTTGCAGTAAAACAAAGTTTTAGCTGATTCATTATCATCTCCTTCTCTTTTGGTAATTGTGAGACAAAATTGAAGGGAAAAGCAAATGATTCATAGGTCAACAGTTCAGGAAACATGAAGTAGTTCATGTTTCTTTTTATGTAACTAACTATTACCATTTGGGGTGTGAGGGGTGATTTTGCAGGAGGAAGGGGCTTGGTGGGAGCCAGGGGAGAAACAAAGTGCTTTGTGGCAGAAGCACAGATTTGGAGTCATCTTGGGCAATTCTTTTAATCTTCTGAGATCCAACAAATATGTTTTTGTTCATTCTCCTGTGTTCTCAGTCTTGGTGAAAGGAAACATTATTCATCAAGTTTAGGAAGCTGAGAGTTGTCCTGCATTCCATACTTTCCTTCACTCTCTATGTCTATTTATTATTTGTACATTATCATTTCCTTCTTCCACTGTAGCCCTAATTAATTGTGTTCTTGTTTCCCTCTCTCCTTGTCTACTGCTACTACCTTGGGTTGGGCTCTCAGGGCAACTGCCTCCTCCACACTTATTCTCTTTCACTCTGTAGTGCAGCGAGAATGGCTTCTCTATAATACCAAACTAATTATTTTGGCCAACAGCTTAAAATACCATAATGAAGCATTATCATAGCAAAAACCTGGAAACAACCCAAACGCCCATCAATGGTAGACTGGATAATTAAATCGTGGCACATTCATACAACACAATGGTATATAACAACAGCAACAAGTGAACAAATTACTAGTATAACCATCCGCATGAATGAATCTCATGAATATAACACTGAACCAAATCATAAAAGATACCATTCTATACACTTTACACAGATAGAAAGCTCAGAATAATCTATGATGTTGGAATGCAGGGAGTTGCATTTAGGGAGGTTGACGTGATGTCTGGGTGGGGTTGGGAAGGTTACTTGTGTGGTGATGTGCCATTTCTTATCTTGGTGGTGGTTAGTAACATGGGTATGTTCACTTTGAGAAAAGTTGCTGAGCTTAACAACTAGGATTTGTATACATCTCTGTATGAATATTATTATTAATAAATACTTTTAAAAATCCTATAATAATTCCCCCAGGCCTATAGGGTAAAGTCCAAATTCATAGGATTCCCTCAATTACCAGCATACTTCTCAGACCTTCTCTCTAGGTATTCTCCTTGTGTATGTTCACTTTGCTCTGTCTGGATTTTTTGAAGCTCCCTGAAAAGGACAGCAGGTCAGGTGGTTGGATGGCAAATACGGATTTTTAATGAAAGAATGTGAAGCTGATAATTGTGGGGCTGATAACACTTACCCTACAGTGCTTTTCTGAGGATTAAATAAAAGAATGTATGTGCAGTTCTTGGTACAGTTCCTGAAGCATAGCAGACGCAGACGTTCATCATATTGGTTCCTTCCTCCTCCCCACTCCCACCAGTGCAGATGAATGGACCTATGATACCTCTGAACATTATTAGGGTATTGTAGCTGAAGTCATTTTTTGAGAGGTATTTCCTATAACTCTCATTATCCATTTGGTGAAGTTTACTCCCCAAAGACACTCTGGCTTGTCTTCAAGTCCCAAGATTACAAATCTTGACACAAATGTGACTTCCTTGGGCAAGCTGTCCCAACAAAACTCATACTTTAACGTTTAAGTCAGATTCCTCCAAAATCCCTTGGAAATATCACCACATGCCCATTATCTGATAAAGGGATAAAGAACAGCTGCAGCTAAGGAAAGACATTTCCTGGAGTCTGGTTTTACTTTATTTGGTTGCTTTAGGTAGACGGGGTCATTAGAAGGATCTAAGAATTTTAGAATTGCATGCTGCTGCTTCTATTGGTTGCTGTTTTTCAAAATATTATATTCTTGCTATAAAAATGCTTTCCTTCTCATGCCAGGTTTCATAAAGACTTTCCATCTGGTCTGTACCGATAACTAGAATCTTGAGATGCTCATTCCTCTTACAACTTGTAGTTTTAAATGATCCAGATGTAGAAGAATTGGGTTTTACAGCTTTTTCTAAAGGATTTTGCCTTCCTAATCCTACAGCTGTATGTGTTGAGGACTGACCAACAGGAGAGAGTGCTAACAATGAACCTATTACAAGTTTTCCACTGGCTATGTTATTTTTCATTTGGCATGTCTTAGGAGAATAAAATCATGAAATGAAAGCATTGAAATCTATTAGGATAAGGACCATAGTGAATCAGCTGATCCACAGTGGGCAAGACAAAAAAGAGAAAGAAAAAGAAAGAGAGAACACTAAAAATGAAAAACAAGATTAGAATCAAACTGTATTAGAAATAGAATTCTCAAGGATTTTACCAATTTGTTGTGATTTAGGAACAACAAATTGGTTAATTGATCTTTATAAATTCTGGTTCTTAGTTTTTTAATCCAAAAAATTTGAAAAGGGACACCAAATTATGAAAAGTAGATAGAATATTGATGAAAGTCCTTTTATTCCCAGGAGGATGGACTTTGGTAAATTCACTCACCTGGGCCCTAAGCTTTAGGGGCCACAATACTGGTTCTACAAAACGACTCAGGGAGGAGGAAACAAGGGAGTAGTCAGCCACTCTAAAGAGTTGCTGCCCCATTGCCCCCTTTCTCTCCCTTGTTCACCCATTTCTTCTCCCTTTTCTCCTTCCTTGTCCATCCATCTGCCCCCTCCTTGCCCATAGAGCATATTCAGTGTTTTCATGAAGTTAATGTTCATATAATTTCATACATATAAAAATGTGGGAGGTGGAGGGGAAAGGAGTATATAGCATGAGATGCCCAGATTCACCTCTACCCTGAAATGGCCTTGATAACATATGTATGAATAATAAATCCCTATTTTGTGGAAATTCACTTCTTGAGCAGCCTCAAGCTTATTTTCTCATGTAAATAAGCCTACAGAAATGGAGGAAAAGCCTCCCCATATTAAAATATTAGCTTCAGATCTTTTACTTTTAAAGGCTAGCATAGAAATAAAATTCCAAGAAGGACCACAGGCATGAAAAAATGACATGTGTATAAAGGTGAGGTGTAGGGAATCAGATGCTTGAGCAATGAGAAGATAACCCATCAGGTCAGGGCCTAAGGTTTTCTGTAAAGGGATCTGCTTTCAATCTGAAGCTTTGGAATCTTTGTGGTGGTGATGGTGTAATATGTTGATAGAGAGGAGCTTCAGCCAGTTGGGGATGAGATGCTGTTGGTGATAACCTCACTTTGCTCTCCAGTAATAACCTCATCAAACAGGAACGGGAACATATTGCAGCATCACCTGAGCTTGTGGTGTGTCCTAGATTTTGTTTCTTCCTAAATACTGTCTCTGAGAAATCCTGACTTGGTTATTTATCTCAAAAGAAAAGGAAGTTTGTTTACGTAATTAATGCTGGCCAGGCATCAATAAGAAGAAATGGGGAGGAAATGTTTTGAATAGATACCAAAATGGCGAACAAAGGTGACATCAGGGTGAGTATCAAGGTACGCTGTGGTTTATGTGTCCTCACGTGCCCAAGGGAAAGGTGTGTCCAGGAAGATACCCAGGAACACCTGGCCTAGGAATATGCCCCAAGTCAAGTTACCATGGGCAGGAGAAGAGAAAATGAAAACTTGAGTTTACTGTTTGTGATGTTGATTCCTGTAGAATTTTAAATTTGCCAGCTTGTAGATATAAATAGTCAATTTGAATACTTTTTAATATAAAAGTAATCTGTGAAGTCTTCATTCCTGGAAATCTTTATAAGAGGAAGAATTACCACCTAAAGGAATATTTAGGCATGCATTTACCAAGACTCTGAGAACCACAGTTTTGGCTACATTATTTTTTGAGCTCCTTTCCAGTTCCATCATTACAAGTCTCAATTTATACAGAGATCTGTAGAAATCCCTGGGTTTCAAAAGCCCATATCAGATGATGATGACATAATAGTTAAGTTCTATCAACAATGATGAGTCAGGATTTGAATGAGTTTCTCTGTATAGATCTCTAGTGATGAAATATCTGGGCAGAAGTATTTCTCCCACTTCAAGGCAGCAAAATAGTTGTGGAGGTGCTGTGCAATTTCAGAAATAAGCAACACACTTTGCTTTAAACATGGTACAGAAATTGAACTGAGTCCCACTTGGGAGGCTAGCTTCATTTTCACAGTTCTGTGGTCTAAGGGCTAAAGTTCTGAAGGGAGGAGAAAGGCAGGCAGGCATATTTTCTGTACTTGCTAAATGGGCCTCAAACGCCTCCACTCATTTATTTGTTGAAGACAGGGTCATCTCATTTAATTCAGTAGGAATACAAGTGCACCAGAAGTACAGAAAGGCTGGCTCATAATTTCCTTTCTGTATTTCAAATCTGTATTTTGAAAGTATTGCAAATATGCTCCCTATGAAAGAAGCTGCATGGAGAGCCAGATCCAGGCCCCTGCTTCCTGCTCCATAAACAGGGTTAAGTCAGGGAAGCCCTAGATTCATAAGTCCACCCTGGGTGTCTAAGGTCATGCACATTATGTCCAAATGTGTAACCATGGAAAATGTATTAGTAATGTCAAGTTCAGAACAGGAGCATAAACTGCTGGAGCTTGGGGTAAAAGAAGAGTGGTAGGAGAACCCTGACATATTTTGGAAAAACACCCCTCCCCCAACTTACTTGACCATCTATTATTCCCTCCTGGACTCAGATTTGGTGCAGGAGGCAGGGAAGGATGGTGAGGAAGGTTAGAAAGCATCATCCTGGGATGCTGACACCCTCTGCCTCACCCTTGTAACTCAAGGACAAGCAGGGTGGAGTTGAATACAAGGTCCTATACAAAACTGGATACAGGTTAAAAAAAAAAGGCGCAAAAAAGCAAAAGTATGTATGTATTAACAAGGCAAAATCATGTATCATCCTGTGATAGGAGCAGGAATCACTTCCATTTAGCCTGGATTCCCTTTCCTTTTCATTACGCAGGAGGCCAGTCTCTCACCTTGCAGTATTGGGTTTGGAAATAGCCAAAGACTAAACTTCACGTCTTAACTTGCACTTTCAAGGTTTATTTTGTAATTTAAGAACATGAGTCAAACCCATCATCTCCCCATCTGGGTATTTTCTTTATCAGGCTAAGCACATCATTATTTTCTGAGGGCTGGAGCAACCGTACGATCCTTTCCAATCAAAGGTTTTTCAATCAGCGTTGGCTTTGAAATCACCTCGTCCTCCAGCGGTCCTCGCCGCACACCCATCTCCGCGTGATTTCCACTCAAGTTTTTTCCTCCTAGCACCCCTCCCACATTCATTTCATCTTTAAGCCGCCTCAAATCTTTTGGCAAGGGCAGCAGGATAAAATTCTTCAACCACAATTATACACAATGTCGACACGCAGCTTCACACGTTTGGGGATTGTCTAACCTAGAAATGCGTTCCTTACTAAGAGGTCCAGGGGGCAGACACAGTGCCCACGCGACCCCTGTAGTCTCCCTCCCCTTGTCCCAATCCGGCTGCCTTCGCGCCTCAGAGGGGGCAAAAATCCCTCAACCAGAGCTTGAGCCCCTGGCCTGGGGAGGGGGTGAGCAGGGAGGCCGAGGTCGTCCCCGGAAGCGTGCGCCCCTCACCTTGTGGACGGTGCGTGCAGCCGCGTCGTACTGGGCGACCTGGGGCGTCCCGCTGGCTCCCCAAGTCTCACTCCGAACGCGCTCCGTTCTCTCCCGAGCTTTATGAAAGCACAGCTTCTCTCAACACCCAGCTCTGGAGCACGCTGAGTCCAGGGACGTTGGGCCCTCGAGCGTCCTTTGCCAGCGCCCGTGCCCCCTGGCTGCGGCCAGAAGGAGCTGGGAGCGCGATGCGCTGGGCTGCCCCGTGGCGCTGCAGGCGGCAGGCGCTGCGCTTTGCGAAGTCTGGGTGCCCCGACTGGAAGAGGAGGCGTGAGCGAGAGCTGGCAGGAGGAGGTGGAGGAGGAGGAGGAGCAGGAGCAGGAACAGGAACAGGAGCAGGGAGCAGTTTACTAAATCACCAGGCAGGTTTGCAGGCGCGCAGGACACCACTGAACAGCGAAGGGGGTGGGTGGGATGAAAAGGTGAGCCGGGGTGTGATGAGGGCGGTGGCGGTGGAGGATAACTTGGAGGTCGGAGCTCTGAGGTGCTTCAGATCTTGCTTAGCCTGTAAAAGAGAAATTCTGAAGCTGATGGCGCCCTCAGGGCTCCCGGTTGCAAACACTAGAGGGCAGCGCTGTCCACGCTATAAACCTGGCCTACAGGGTTGGCGGTGTGGACCACGGTCTCACCTCCTGAGCCCTTTGTTGGTGGAGGCCCAGGCAGAGAAGGGTCCAGGTGGTGCAAGGAAAAGCAGACCCTATACCCTTATTCTGTGGCCGGCTTGGGTTGGGGAGAGAGGGAATACAGTAGCTGACAGGTTTGGACTTTGCCTGTGTGTGGCTCCTCCAGGCAAATCCTCTGGAAGTGAATTACTCCTTTTTCCCCAGGGGGAAAATTACAGTCAACATCCACAGGGTGCTTTAAGGAGAGGGGTGGGAAGAGGAGGGTGAGGAAGAAGTAGGGGAGCATTGGGGTGGGGAAAAGTGGAAAGGAGAAGAGAGGTGGGGAAAACAGAGGAGAAAAAGAGAAAAGGAGGTGTTGGAGTTGATATTTCAGGCTGCAAAGGTCTCTGTGCTCTTCCCAGTGTTCCAGGGATATTCACCTGCTGCCAGGCCAGAGGAGTTAACTTGGGAGGGACTTTATAGAATTCTGGCACTGCTGAAGGAAGCATACTAAGGGCTTTGGTTACTACTTCCCCAGAGGGAACTTAAGTGGTTCTGAAAACTTGAAGCTGTATATACATTGATTCCCTGATATTTTGGGAGAAAAAAAAAAATCAGATTATTTGAACTACAACCCTGGCAGATGGGAGAGGAGAGATTGGGAGTTATAAAATTGGAATAGCAAATCTTTTTTTTTTAAAGATGTTTTTATTTCATTTCTTTATTCCAATTTTTAATTTAAATTCTAGTTAGTTAACATATAGTGTAATATTGGTTTGAGGAGTAGAATTTGGTGATTCATCACTTACATATCAAAACGAGTGTCCTCCTTAATACCCATCCTCCATCTAGCCCATCCCCCACCCACCTCCCTCCATCAACCCTGTTTGTTTTCTATTGTTAAGAGTCTCTTATGGTTTGCTTCCTTCTTTTTTTTCTTTTATCATATGTTCATATGATTTGTTTCCTAAATTCCACATATGAGTGAAAATAATATGGTATTTGTCTTTCTCTGTCTTATTTTGCTTAGCATATACACTCCAGCTCCATCCATGTCAATGCAAATAGCAAGATTTCATTCTTTTTGATGCCTGAGTAATATTCCATTATATATGTTATATATATATCCAGTTATATATATTATATATATTACATCTTCTAATTCATCAGTCAGCAGACACTTGGGGTCTTTCTATAGTTTGGCTATTGTTGATAATGCTGTGGAATGGCAAGTTTTATGCAGACTATATGATCTATAGTCATCCTGATAGAAGTTGAAAGGACTTTGGAACCTCTGTAGACAACTATGTAGTTCCCCAAAATACCTGCCTCACACTTGCCTTTCTAGTGTGTGGCTTTATGGCTGAATTAAGGCTTTATTTGATTTGATTTAATTTTTGGTAGCTTGGCTTTTCTAAAACAAATGAAATCCTTCTTTTTCAATTCAGAAAGCAAGCATGCATTCCTTTCTTCCTGCCTTCTGTAGTGCCTCTCAGGATCAGCAGGGGCTGAGTGATGGTGTGAAGGGGAATTTCACTAAACAAGAGAAAGGCAGGTTGGTAAACTATAGTCTTGAACTGTGATTAGCTTCTGTTAATCCTATTACACTAAAAGAAAAGGCTTAAGTGGACTAAAGCCAAACAGGAACATGGGATGGGAGGATGTTTTCCTACCAAAGAAAGATAGTGCTTCCAAGTCATCAGTTTGAAATGTGTTAGGTGATAGAACTGTTATGAAAAAACAAGCAGAACAAAAATGTTTCTTTATTTTACTTTATTTTATTTTATTTTATTTTATTTTATTTTATTTTATTTTTTTACTTTCTAGAATTTATTTATTTTTTATAATTTACGTCCAAGTTAGCACATGGTGCAAAAATGATTTCAGGAGTAGATTCCTTAAGCCCCTTACCCATTTAGCCCATCCCCTCTCCCACAACCCTTCCAGCAACACTCTGTTTGTTCTTTATATTTAAGAGTCTCTTACATTTTGTCATCCTGCCTGTTTTTATATTATTTTTTGCTTCCTGTCCCTTATGTTCATCTGTTTTGTATCTAAAAGTCCTCATATGAGTGAAGTCATATGATATTTGTCTTTCTCTGACTAATTTCACTTAGCATAATACCCTCTACTTAGTTGCAAATGGCAAGATTTCATTCTTTTTTTATTGCAGAGTAATAGTCCATTGTGTATACACACACACACACACGCACACACACGTGTGTGCGTGTGTGTGTGTGTATAGTCCATTGTGTATATACATGCACACACATGTGTGTGTGTGCATGTGTGTGTGTGTGTATACACTTTGGCTATTGTGGTAGTGCTGCTATAAACATTGGGGTGCATGTACCCCTTCAAATCAGCATACCTGTATCCCTTGGATAAAACCTAGTAGTGCAATTGCTGGGTTGTAGGATAGCTCTGTTATTAATTTTTTGAGGAATCTCAAAAATGTTTTTGAGTGGCTGTTTTCCAGAGTGGCTGCACCAGTTTGCATTCCCACCAACAATGCAAAAGAGATCCTCTTTCTCTGCATCCTCACCAACATCTCTTGTTGCCGGAGTCATTAATGTTAGCCACTCTGACAGGTGTGAGGTGGTATCTCATTGTGGTTTTGATTTGTATTTCCCTGATGATGAGTGATGTTGAGCATTTTTTCATGTGTTGGTTGGCCATCTGGATGTCTTCCTTTGAAGTGTCTATTTATGTCTTTTGTCCATTTCTTTACTGGATTATTTGTTTTTTGGGTGTTGAGTTTGATAAGTTCTTTATAGATTTTGGATACTAACCCTTTATCTGATATGTCATTTGTAAATATCTTCTCCCATTCAATTGGTTGCCTTTTAGTTTTGCTGATTGTTTCCTTTGCTGTGCAGAAGCTTTTTATTTTGATGAGGTCCCAATAGTTCATTTTTGCTTTGGTTTCCCTTGCCTCCAGAGACGTGTTGAGTAAGAAGTTGCTGTGGCCGAGGTCAAAGAGGTTTTTGCTTGTTTTCTCCTCTAGAATTTTGATGCCTTCCTGTTTTATATTTAGGTCTTTCATCCATTTTGGGTGTATTTTTGTGTATGATGTAAGAAAGTGGTCCAGGTTCATTCTTCTCTATGTCGCTGTCCAGTTTTCCCAGCACCACTTGCTGAAGAGACTGTCTTTATTCCATTAGATATTATTTCCTGCTTTGTCAAAGATCAGTTGGCCATATGTTTGTGGGTCCATTTCTGGGTTCTGTATTCTTTTCCATTGATCTGAGTGTCTGTTCTTGTGCCAGTATCATACTGTCTTGATGATTACAGCTTTGTAGTATAGCTTGAAGTCTGGGATTATGATGCCTCCTGCTTTGGTTTTCTTTTTCAAGATCGCTTTGGCTATTCGGGGTCTTTTCTGGTTCCATACAAATTTTAGAATTGTTTGTTCTAGCTCTGTGAAGAATGCTGGGGATATTTTGATAGGGATTACATTGTTTATGTAGATTACTTTGGGTAGTATTGACATTTTAACAATATTTTTTCTTCCTATCCAAGAGCATGGAATCTTTTTCCATTTTTTTGTGTCTTCTTCAATTTCTTTCATAAGCTTTCTATAGGTTTCAGTGTATAGATGTTTCACCTCTTAGGTTAGATTTATTCCTAGCTATTTTATGGTTTTTGGTGCAATTGTAAATGGGATTGATTCCTTGATTTCTCTTTCTGTTGCTTCATTATTGGTGTATAGGAGTGCAACCAATTTCTGTGCGTTGATTTTATATCCTGCGACTTTTCTGAATTCATGGATCAGTTCTAGCAGTTTTTTGGTGGAATCTTTTAGGTTTTCCATATACAGTATCGTGTCATCTGTGAAGAGTGAAAGTTTGACCTCCTCTTGGCCGATTTGGATGCCTTTCATTTCTTTGTGTTGTGTCATTGCTGAGGCTAAGACTTCCAATATAGTGGTGAGAGTGGACATCCCTGTCTTGTTCCTGACCTTGGGGGAAAGCCCTCAGTTTTTCCCCATTGAGGATGATATTAGCGGTGGGTCTTACATATGTGGCTTTTATGATCTTGAGGTATGATCCTTCTATCCCCACTTTCTTGAGGGTTTTTATCAAGAAAGGATGCTGTATTTTGTCAAATGCTTTCTCTGCATCTGTTGAGAGGATAATGTGGTTCTTGTCCTTTCTTTTATTGATGTGACGAGTCACATTGATTGTTCTTTGTATATTGAACCAGCTCTGCATCCAAGGTATAAACCTACATGGTTGTGGTGAATAATTTTTTTAATATATTGTTGGATCCGGTTAGCTACTATCTTGTTGAGAATTTGGCATCCATGTTCATCAGGGAAATTGGTCTATAGTTCTCCTTTTTAGTGGGATCTTTGTCTGGTTTTGGAATCAAGGTAATGCTGGCTTCATAGAAAGAGTTTGGAAGTTTTCCTTCCATTTCTATTTTTTGGAACAGCTTCAAGAGAATAGGTGTTAACTCTTCCTTAAATGTTTGGTAGAGTTCCCCTGGAAAGCCATCTGGCCCTGAACTATTGTTTTTTGGCAGATTTTTGATTACTAATTCGATTTCTTTACTGGTTATGGGTCTGTTCAAATTTTCTATTTCTTCCTGTTTCAGTTTTGGTAGTTTATATATGTTTCTAGGAATTTGTCCATTTCTTCCAGATTGCCCATTTTATTGGCATATAATTGCTCACAGTATTCTCTTATTACTGTTTTTATTTCTGTTGTGTTGGTTGTGAGCTCTCCTCTTTCATTATTGGTTTTATCTATTTGGGTCCTTTCCTTTTTCTTTTTGATCAAACTGGCTAGTAGTCTATCAGTTTTGTTAATTCTTTCAAAGAACCAGCTTCTGGTTTCATTGATCTGTTCTACTGTTTTTTTGGTTTCGATAGCATTGATTTCTGCTCTAATCTTTATTATTTCCAGTCTTCTGCTGGTTTTGGGTTTTATATGCTGTTCTTTTTCCATCTCTTTAAGGTGTAAATTTGGTTGTGTATCTGAGATCTTTCTTCCTTCTTTAGGAAAGCCTGAATTGCTATATACTTTCCTCTTATGACCACCTTTGCTGTGGTCCAGAGGTTTGGGGCTGTGGTGTTATCATTTTCCTTGGCTTCACTGTACTTTTCAATTTCCTTTTTAACTTCTTTGTTAACCGTTCTTTAGTAGGATGTTCTTTAGTCTCCAAGTATTTGTTATCTTTCCACATTTTTTCTTATGGTTAATTTCAATTTTCATAGCATTGTGGTCTGAAAATATGCACGGTATGATCTTGATCTTTTTGTACTTGCTGAGGGCTGATTTGTGTCCCAGTGTGTGGTCTATTCTGGAGTACATTCCATGTGCACTGGAGAAGAATGTGTATTCCTCTGCTTTAGGATGAAATGTTCTGAATATATCTGTTAAGTCCATGTGGTCCAGTGTGTCATTCAAACCCATTGTTTCCTTGTTGATTTTCTGTTTAGATGATTTATCCTTTGCTATAGGTGGGGTGTTCAAGTACCCTACTATTATGGTATTATTATCAATGAGTTTCATCATGTTTGTGATTAATTGATTTATATATTTGGATGCTTGCACATTTGGAGTATAAATGTTTACAATTGTTAGTCTTTGTGAATAGACCCCTTAATTATGATATAATGCCCTTCTTCATCTCTTGTTACAGTCTTTATTTTAAAGTCTAGGTTGTCTGATATAAATATGGCTACTCTGGCTTTCTTTTAGTGATCATTAGCATGATAGATGGTTCTCCATCCCATAGCTTTTAATCTGAAGGTGTCTTTAGGTCTAAAGTGGGTCTTTTGTAAACAGCATATAGATGGATCTTGTTTTCTTGTCCATTCTGTTACCCTGTGTCTTTTGATTGAATCATTTAGTACTTTGACATTTAGAGTGAGTACTGAAAGATAGGAATTTATGCTATTATGTTGCCTATAGAGTTGGAGTTTCTGGTGGTGTTCTCTGGTCCTTTCTAGTCTTTGTTGCTTTTGGTCTTTTTTTTTTCCCCTTTTCTCCCCTCAGAAAGTCCCCCTTAAAATTTCTTGCAGGGCTGGTTTAGTGGTCAGTAACTCCTTTAATTTTTGTTTGTCTGGGAAACTTTTTATGTCTGCTTCTATTTTGAATGACAGCCTTGCTGGATAAAGAATTTTTGGCTACATATTTTTCTGATTCAGCACATGGAATATGTCCTGCCATTCCTTTTTGATTTGCCAAGTTTCCGTGGATGGGTCTGCTGAAAACCTGATCTGTATTCCCTTATAGGTTAAGGACTTTTTTTCCCTTGCTGCTTTCATGATTCTTTCCTTGCCTGAGTATTTTGTGAATTTGACTATGATATGCCTTGTTGATGGGTGGTTTTGTTGAATCTAATGGGAGTTCTCTGTGCTTCTTGGATTTTTGTGTCTGTGTCTTTCCCTGGTTTAGGACAGTTTTCCACTATAATTTGCTCACGTAAACCTTCTACTCCTTTTTCTCTTTCTTCCTCTTCTGGGTCCCCTATGATTCTGATGTTGTTACTTTTTTTTTTTTCCAATATATGAAGTTTATTGTCACATTGGTTTCCATACAACACCCAGTGCTCATCCCAAAAGGTGCCCTCCTCAATACCCATCACCCACCCTCCCCTCCCTCCCATCCCCCATCAACCCTCAGTTTGTTCTCAGTTTTTAACAGTCTCTTATGCTTTGGTTCTCTCCCACTCTAACCTCTTTTTTTTTTTTTCCTTCCCCTCCCCCATGGGTTTCTGTTAAGTTTCTCAGGATCCACATAAGAGTGAAACCATATGGTATCTGTCTTTCTCTGTATGGCTTATTTCACTTAGCATCACACTCTCCAATTCCATCCATGTTGCTACAAAGGGCCATATTTCATTCTTTTTCATTGCCACGTAGTACTCCACTGTGTATATAAACCACAATTTCTTTGTCCATTCATCAGTTGATGGACATTTAGGCTCTTTCCATAATTTGGCTATTGTTGAGAGTGCTGCTATAAACATCGGGGTACAAGTGCCCCTATGCATCAGTACTCCTGTATCCCTTGGGTAAATTCCTAGCAGTGCTATTGCTGGGTGATAGGGTAGGTCTATTTTTAATTTTTTGAGGAACCTTCACACTGTTTTCCAGAGTGGCTGCACCAATTTGCATTACCACCAACAGTTGGGAATTCCCGTTTCTCCACATCCTCTCCAGCATCTATAGTCTCCTGATTTCTTCATTTTGGCCACTCTAACTGGCTTGAGGTGGTATCTGAGTGTGGTTTTGATTTGTATTTCCCTGACGAGGAGCGACGTTGAGCATCTTTTCATGTGCCTGTTGGCCATCTGGATGTCTTCTTTAGAGAAGTGTCTATTCATGTTTTCTGCCCATTTCTTCACTGGGTTATTTGTTTTTCGGGTGTGGAGTTTGGTGAGCTCTTTATAGATTTTGGATACTAGCCCTTTGTCCAATATGTCATTTGCAAATATCTTTTCCCTTTCCGTTGGTTGCCTTTTAGTTTTGTTGGTTGTTTCCTTTGCTGTGCAGAAGCTTTTTATCTTCATAAGGTCCCAGTAGTTCATTTTTGCTTTTAATTCCCTTGCCTTTGGGGATGTGTCAAGTAAGAAATTGCTACGGCTGAGGTCAGAGAGGTCTTTTCCTGCTTTCTTGTCTAGGGTTTTGATGGTTTCCTGTCTCACATTCAGGTCCTTTATCCATTTTGAGTTTATTTTTGTGAATGGTGTAAGAAAGTGGTCTAGTTTCAATCTTCTGCATGTTGCTGTCCAGTTCTCCCAGCACCATTTGGTAAAGAGACTTTTTTCCATTGGATATTCTTTCCTGCTTTGTCAAAGATGAGTTGGCCATACGTTTGTGGGTCTAGTTCTGGGGTTTCTATTCTATTCCATTGGTCGATGTGTCTGTTTTTGTGCCAATACCATGCTGTCTTGATGATGACAGCTTTGTAGTAGAGGCTAAAGTCTGGGATTGTGATGCCTCCCGCTTTGGTCTTCTTCAAAATTACTTTGGCTATTCGGGGCCTTTTGTGGTTCCATATGAATTTTAGGATTGCTTATTCTAGTTTTGAGAAGAATGCTGGTGCAATTTTGATTGGGATTGCATTGAATGTGTAGATAGCTTTGGGTAGTATTGCCATTTTGACAATATTTATTCTTCCAATCCATGAGTATGGAATGTTTTTCCATTTCTTTATATCTTCTTCAGTTTCCTTCATAAGCTTTCTATAGTTTCCAGCATACAGATCTTTTACATCTTTGGTTAGATTTATTCCTAGGTATTTTATGCTTCTTGGTGCAATTTTGAATGGGATCAGTTTCTTTATTTGTCTTTCTGTTGCTTCATTATTAGTGTATAAGAATGCAACTGATTTCTGTACATTGATTTTGTATCCTGCAACTTTGCTAACTTCATGTATCAGTTCTAGCAGACTTCTGGTGGAGTCTATTCGATTTTCCATGTATGATATCATGTCATCTGTAAAAAGTGAAAGCTTAACTTCATCTTTGCCAATTTTGATGCCTTTGATTTCCTTTTGTTGTCTGATTGCTGATGCTAGAACTTCCAACACTATGTTAAACAACAGCGGTGAGAATGGACATCCCTGTCGTGTTCCTGATCTCAGGGAAAAAGCTCTCAGTTTTTCCCCATTGAGGAGGATGTTAGCTGTGGGCTTTTCCTAAATGGCTTTTATGATGTTTAAGTATGTTCCTTCTATCCCGACTTTCTTGAGGGTTTTTATTAAGAAAGGTTGCTGAATTTTGTCAAAGGCCTTCTCTGCATTGATTGACAGGATCATATGGTTCTTATCTTTTCTTTTAGTAATGTGATGTATCACATTGATTTGCGATGTTGAACCAGCCCTGCAGCACAGGAATGAATTCCACTTGATCATGGTAATAATTCTTTTTATATGCTATTGGATTTGATTTGCTAGTATCTTATTGAGAATTTTTGCATCCATATTCATCAGGGATATTGGCCTGTAGTTCTCTTTTTTTACTGGGTCTCTGTCTGGTTTAGGAATCAAAGTAATACTGGCTTCATAGAATGAGTCTGGAAGTTTTCCTTCCCTTTCTATTTTTTGGAATAGCTTGAGAAGGATAGGTATTATCTCTGCTTTAAACGTCTGGTAGAACTCCCCTGGGAAGCCATCTGGTCCTGGAGTCTTATTTGTTGGGAGATTTTTGATGACTGATTCAATTTCTTTGCTGGTAATAGGTCTGTTCAAGCTTTCTATTTCCTCCTGATTGAGTTTTGGAAGTGTGTGGGTGTTTAGGAATTTGTCCATTTCTTCCAGGTTGTCCAGTTTGTTGGCAAATAATTTTTCATAGTACTCCCTGCTAATTGTTTGTATATCTGAGGGATTGGTTTTAATAATTCCATTTTCATTCATGATTTTATCTATTTGGGTCATCTGCCTTTTCTTTTTGAGAAGCCTGGCTAGAGGTTTATCAGTTTTGTTTATTTTTTCAAAAAACCAACTCTTGATTTCATTGATCTCCTCTACAGTTTTTTTAGATTCTATATTGTTTATTTCTGCTCTGATCTTCATTATTTATCTTTTTTCTGCTGGGTTTGGGGTGTCTTTGCTGTTCTGCTTCTATTTCCTTTAGGTGTGCTGTTAGATTTTGTATTTGGGATTTTTCTTGTTTCTTGAGATAGGCCTGGATTGCAATGTATTTTCCTCTCAGGACTGCCTTTGCTGCATCCCAAAGCGTTTGGATTGTTGTATTTTCATTTTCATTTGTTTCCATATATTTTTTAATTTCTTCTCTAATTTCCTGTTTGACCCATTCATTCTTTAGTAGGGTGTTCTTTAACCTCCATGCTTTTGGAGGTTTTCTAGACTTTTTCCTGTGGTTGATTTTAAGTTTCATAGCATTGTGGTCTGAAAGTGTGCATGGTATGATCTTAATTCTTTTATACTTATGAAGGGCTGTTTTGTGACCCAGTATGTGATCTATCTTGGAGAATGTTCCATGTGCACTCGAGAAGAAAGCATATTCTGTTCCTTTGGGATGCAGAGTTCTAAATATATCTGTCAAGTCCATCTGATCCAATGTATCATTCAGGTCCCTTGTTTCTTTTTTTTTTTTTTTTTTTTTTTTTTAATATATGAAATTTACTGTCAAATTGGTTTCCATACAACACCCAGTGCTCATCCCAAAAGGTGCCCTCCTCAATACCCATCACCCACCCTGCCCTCCCTCCCACCCTGCCCTCCCTCCCACCCCCCATCAACCCTCAGTTTGTTCTCAGTTTTTAACAGTCTCTTATGCTTTGGCTCTCTCCCACTCTAACCTCTTTTTTTTTTTTTTTCCTTCCCCTCCCCCATGGGTTTCTGTTATGTTTCTCAGGATCCACATAAGAGTGAAACCATATGGTATCTGTCTTTCTCTGTATGGCTTATTTCACTTAGCATCACACTCTCCAGTTCCATCCATGTTGCTACAAAAGGCCATATTTCATTTTTTCTCATTGCCACGTAGTATTCCATTGTGTATATAAACCACAATTTCTTTATCCATTCATCAGTTGATGGACATTTAGGCTCTTTCCATAATTTGGCTATTGTTGAGAGTGCCGCTATAAACGTTGGGGTACAGGTGCCCCTATGCATCAGTACTCCTGTATCCCTTGGATAAATTCCTAGCAGTGCTATTGCTGGGTCATAGGGTAGGTCTATTTTTAATTTTCTGAGGAACCTCCACACTGCTTTCCAGAGCGGCTGCACCAATTTGCATTCCCACCAACAGTGCAAGAGGGTTCCTGTTTCTCCACATCCTCTCCAGCATCTATAGTCTCCTGATTTCTTCATTTTGGCCACTCTGACTGGCGTGAGGTGGTATCTGAGTGTGGTTTTGATTTGTATTTCCCTGATGAGGAGCGACGTTGAACATCTTTTCATGTGCCTGTTGGCCATCCGGATGTCTTCTTTAGAGAAGTGTCTATTCATGTTTTCTGCCCATTTCTTCACTGGGTTATTTGTTTTTCGGGTGTGGAGTTTGATGAGCTCTTTATAGATTTTGGATACTAGCCTTTTGTCCGATGTGTCATTTGCAAATATCTTTTCCCATTCCGTTGGTTGCCTTTTAGTTTTGTTGGTTGTTTCCTTTGCTGTGCAGAAGCTTTTTATCTTCATAAGGTCCCAGTAATTCACTTTTGCTTTTAATTCCCTTGCCTTTGGGGATGTGCCGAGTAAGAGATTGCTACGGCTGAGGTCAGAGAGGTCTTTTCCTGCTTTCTACTCTAAGGTTTTGATGGTTTCCTGTCTCACATTCAGGTCCTTTATCCATTTTGAGTTTATTTTTGTGAATGGTGTGAGAAAGTGGTCTAGTTTCAACCTTCTGCACGTTGCTGTCCAGTTCTCCCAGCACCATTTGTTAAAGAGACTGTCTTTTTTCCATTGGATGTTCTTTCCTGCTTTGTCAAAGATGAGTTGGCCATACGTTTGTGGGTCTAGTTCTGGGGTTTCTATTCTATTCCATTGGTCTATGTGTCTGTTTTTATGCCAATACCATGCTGTCTTGATGATGACAGCTTTGTAGTAGAGGCTAAAGTCTGGGATTGTGATGCCTCCTGCTTTGGTCTTCTTCTTCAAAATTACTTTGGCTATTCGGGGCCTTTTGTGGTTCCATATGAATTTTAGGATTGCTTG
This sequence comes from Panthera tigris, assembly GCF_018350195.1. Taxonomy (NCBI): domain Eukaryota; kingdom Metazoa; phylum Chordata; class Mammalia; order Carnivora; family Felidae; genus Panthera; species Panthera tigris. Next base: position 77,375,688 of record NC_056664.1, on the reverse strand, counting down.
TTCTAGTTTCGAGAAGAATGCTGGTGCAATTTTGATTGGGATTGCATTGAATGTGTAGATAGCTTTGGGTAGTATTGACATTTTGACAATATTTATTCTTCCAATCCATGAGCAGGGAATGTCTTTCCATTTCTTTATATCTTCTTCAATTACCTGCATAAGCTTTCTATAGTTTTCAGCATACAGATCTTTTACATCTTTGGTTAGATTTATTCCTAGGTATTTTATGCTTCTTGGTGCAATTGTGAATGGGATCAGTTTCTTCTTTTGTCTTTCTGTTGCTTCATTGTTAGTGTATAAGAATGCAACTGATTTCTGTACATTGATTTTGTATCCTGCAACTTTGCTGAATTCATGTATCAGTTCTAGCAGACTTTTGGTGGAGTCTATCGGATTTTCCATGTATAATATCATGTCATCTGCAAAAAGCGAAAGCTTGACTTCATCTTTGCCAATTTTGATGCCTTTGATTTCCTTTTGTTGTCTGATTGCTGATGCTAGAACTTCCAGCACTATATTAAACAACAGCGGTGACAGTGGGCATCCCTGTCGTGTTCCTGATCTCAGGGAAAAAGCTCTCAGTTTTTCCCCGTTGAGGATGATGTTAGCTGTGGGCTTTTCATAAATGGCCTTTATGATCTTTAAGTATGTTCCTTCTATCCCGACTTTCTCAAGGGTTTTTATTAAGAAAGGGTGCTGGATTTTGTCAAAGGCCTTTTCTGCATCGATTGACAGGATCATATGGTTCTTCTCTTTTTTTTTGTTAATGTGATGTATCACGTTGATCGATTTGCGAATGTTGAACCAGCCCTGCATCCCAGGAATGAATCCCACTTGATCATGGTGAATAATTCTTTTTATATGCTGTTGAATTCGATTTGCTAGTATCTTATTAAGAATTTTTGCATCCATATTCATCAGGGATATTGGCCTGTAGTTCTCTTTTTTTACTGGGTCTCTGGTTTAGGAATCAAAGTAATACTGGCTTCATAGAATGAGTCTGGAAGTTTTCCTTCCCTTTCTATTTCTTGGAATAGCTTGAGAAGGATAGGTATTATCTCTGCTTTAAATGTCTGGTAGAACTCCCCTGGGAAGCCATCTGGTCCTGGACTCTTATTTGTTGGGAGATTTTTGATAACCGATTCAATTTCTTCACTGGTTATGGGTCTGTTCAAGCTTTCTATTTCCTCCTGATTGAGTTTTGGAAGAGTGTGGGTGTTTAGAAATTTGTCCATTTCTTCCAGGTTGTCCAATTTGCTGGCATATAATTTTTCATAGTATTCCCTGATAATTGTTTGTATCTCTGAGGGATTGGTTGTAATCATTCCATTTTCATTCATGATTTTATCTATTTGGGTCATCTCCCTTTTCTTTTTGAGAAGCCTGGCTAGAGGTTTGTCAATTTTGTTTATTTTTTCAAAAAACCAACTCTTGGTTTCGTTGATCTGCTCTACAGTTTTTTTAGATTCTATATTGTTTATTTCTGCTCTGATCTTTATTATTTCTCTTCTTCTGCTGGGTTTAGGCTGCCTTTGCTGTTCTGCTTCTATTTCCTTTAGGTGTGCTGTTAGGTTTTGTATTTGGGATTTTTCTTGTTTCTTGAGATAGGCCTGGATTGCAATGTATTTTCCTCTGAGGACTGCCTTCGCTGCATCCCAAAGCGTTTGGATTGTTGTATTTTCATTTTCGTTTGTTTCCATATATATTTTAATTTCTTCTCTAATTGCCTGGTTGACCCACTCATTCGTTAGTAGGGTGTTCTTTAACCTCCATGCTTTTGGAGGTTTTCCAGACTTTTTCCTGTGGTTGATTTCAAGCTTCATAGCATTGTGGTCTGAAAGTATGCATGGTATAATTTCAATTCTTGTAAACTTATGAAGGGCTGTTTTGTGACCCAGTATATGATCTATCTTGGAGAATGTTCCATGTGCACTCGAGAAGAAAGTATATTCTGTTGCTTTGGGATGCAGAGTTCTAAATATATCTGTCAAGTCCATCTGATCCAATGTATCATTCAGGGCCCTTGTTTCTTTATTGACTGTGTGTCTAGATGATCTATCCATTTCTGTAAGTGGGGTGTTAAAGTCCCCTGCAATGACCACATTCTTATCAATAAGGTTGCTTATGTTTATGAGTAATTGTTTTATATATCTGGGGGCTCGTGTATTTGGCGCATAGACATTTATAATAGTTAGCTCTTCCTGGTGGATAGACCCTGTGATTATTATATAATGCCCTTCTTCATCTCTTGTTACAGCCTTTAATTTAAAGTCTAGTTTGTCTGATATAAGTATGGCTACTCCAGCTTTCTTTTGGCTTCCAGGAGCATGATAAATAGTTCTCCATCCCCTCACTCTCAATCTAAAGGTGTCCTCAGATCTAAAATGAGTCTCTTGTAGACAGCAAATAGATGGGTCTTGTTTTTTTATCCATTCTGATACCCTATGTCTTTTAGTTGGCGCATTTAATCCATTTACATTCAGTGTTATTATAGAAAGATATGGGTTTAGAGTCATTGTGATGTCTGTATGTTTTATGTTTGTAGTGATGTCTCTGGTACTTTGTCTCACAGGATCCCCCTTAGGATCTCTTGTAGGGCTGGTTTCGTGGTGACAAATTCCTTCAGTTTTTGTTTGTTTGGGAAGACCTTTATCTCTCCTTCTATTCTAAATGACAGACTTGCTGGATAAAGGATTCTCGGCTGCATATTTTTTCTGTTTAGCACACTGTAGATATCGTGCCAAGCCTTTCTGGCCTGCCAAGTTTCAAAGGAGAGATCAGTCACGAATCTTATAGGTCTCCCTTTATATGTGAGGGCACGTTTATCCCTTGCTGCTTTCAGAATTCTCTCTTTATCCTTGTATTTTGCCAGTTTCACTATGATATGTCGTGCAGAAGATCGATTCAAGTTACGTCTGAAGGGAGTTCTCTGTGCCTCTTGGATTTCAATGCCTTTTTCCTTCCCCAGTTCAGGGAAGTTCTCAGCTATAATTTGTTCAAGTACCCCTTCAGCACCTTTCCCTCTCTCTTCCTCCTCTGGGATACCAATTATGCGTATATTATTTTTTTTTAGTGTATCACCTAGTTCTCTAATTTTCCCCTCATACTCCTGGATTTTTTTATCTCTCTTTCTTTCAGCTTCCTCTTTCTCCATAACTTTATCTTCTAGTTCACCTATTCTCTCCTCTGCCTCTTCAAGCCGAGCCATCGTGGTTTCCATTTTGTTTTGCATTTCGTTTAAAGCGTTTTTCAACTCCTCATGACTGTTCCTTAGTCCCTCGATCTTTGTGGCAAGAGATTCTCTGCTGTCCTGTATACTGTTTTCAAGCCCAGCGATTAATTTTATGACTATTATTCTAAATTCACTTTCTGTTATATTATTTAAATCCTTTTTGATCAGTTCATTAGCTGTTGTTATTTCCTGGAGATTCTTCTGAGGGGAATTCTTCCGTTTGGTCATTTTGGAGAGTCCCTGGAGTGGTGAGGACCTGCAGTGCACTTCCCCTGTGCTGTGGTGTATAACTGGAGTTAGTGGGCGGGGCCGCAGTCCGACCCGATGTCTGCCCCCAGCCCACTGCTGGGGCCACAGTCAGACTGGTGTGTGCCTTCTCTTCCCCTCTCCTAGGGGCGGGATTCACTGTGGGGTGGCGTGTCCCGTCTGGGCTACTTGCACACTGCCAGGCTTGTGTTGCTGAGGATCTGGCGTATTAGCTGGGGTGGGTAGGCAAGGTGCACGGGGGCTGGAGGGGCAGGCTTAGCTCGCTTCTCCTTAGGTGATCCACTTCAGGAGGAGCCCTGTGGCAGCGGGAGGGAGTCAGATCCGCTGCCGGAGGTTTGGCTCCGCAGAAGCACAGAGTTGGGTGTTTGCGCGGAGCGAGCAAGTTCCCTGGCAGGAACTGGTTCCCTTTGGGATTTTGGCTGGGGGATGGGCGGGGGAGATGGCGCTGGCGCCTTTGTTCCCCGCCAAGCTGAGCTCTGCCGTCCGGGGGCTCAGCAGCTCTCCCTCCCTTTGTCCTCCAGCCTTCTCGCTTTCCGCGCAGAGCTGTTAACTTATGACCTCCCAGACGCTAAGTCGCGCTTGCTGTCGGAACACAGTGTGTCCGGCCCCTCCGCTTTTGCCAGCCCGACTCGGGGGCTCTGCTTGGCCGGCGAGCCGCCCCTCCGCCCCGGCTCCCTCCCGCCAGTCCGTGGAGCGCGCATCGCCTCGCCGCCCTTCCTACCCTCTTCCGTGGGCCTCTAGTCTGCGCTTGACTCCTGAGACTCCCTTCTGCTAATCCTCTGGCGGTTTTCTGGGTTCTTTAGGCAGGTGTAGGTGGAATCTAAGTGATCGGCAGGACGCGCTGTGAGCCCCGCGTCCTCCTACGCCGCCATCTTCCGGACAGAGAGCAGGTCCCTTGTTTCTTTATTGACCGTGTGTCTAGATAATCTATCCATTTCTGTAAGTGGAGTGTTAAAGTCCCCTGCAATTACCACATTCTTATCAATAAGGTTGCTTATGTTTATGAGTAATTGTTTTATATATTTGGGGGCTTCTGTATTCGGTGCATAGACATTTATAATTGTTAGCTCTTCCTGATGGAGAGACCCTGTGATTATTATATAATGCCCTTCTTCATCTCTTGTTACAGCCTTTAATTTAAAGTCTAGTTTGTCTGATATAAGTATGGCTACTCCAGCTTTCTTTTGACTTCCAGTGGCATGATATATAGTTCTCCACCCCCTCACTCTCAATCTGAAGGTGTCCTCAGGTCTAAAATGAGTCTCTTGTAGACAGCAAATAGATGGGTCTTGTGTTTTTATCCATTCTGATACCCTATGTCTTTTGGTTGGCGCATTTAGTCCTTTTACATTCAGTGTTATTATAGAAAGATATGGGTTTAGAGTCATTGTGATGTCCGTAGGTTTCATGCTTGTAGCAATGTCTCTGGTACTTTGTCTCACAGGATCCCCCTTAGGATCTCTTGTAGGGCTGGTTTAGTGGTGATGAATTCCTTCAGTTTTTGTTTGTTTGGGAAGACCTTTATCTCTCCTTCTATTCTAAATGACAGACTTGCTGGATAAAGGATTCTTGGCTGTATATTTTTTTCTGTTCATCACATTGAAGATCTCCTGCCATTCCTTTCTGGCCTGCCAAGTTTCAGTAGAGAGATCGGTCAGGAGTCTTATAGTCTCCCTTTATATTTTAGAGCATGTTTATCTCTAGCTGCTTTCAGAATTTTTTCTTGATCCTTGTATTTTGCCAGTTTCACTATGATATGTCATGCAGAAGATTGATTCAAGTTATGTCTGAAGGGAGTTCTCTGTGCCTCTTGGATTTCAATGCCTTTTTCCTTCCCCAGATCTGGGAAGTTCTCAGCTATTATTTCTTCAAGTACACTTTCAGCACCTTTCCCTCTCTCTTCCTCCTCTGGAATACCAATTATGCATATATTGTTTCTCTTTAGTGCATCACTTAGTTCTCTAATTTTCCCCTCATACTCCTGGATTTTTTTATCTCTCTTATTCTCAGCTTCTTTTTTTTGCATAATTTTATCCTCTAGTTCACCTATTCTCTCCCTGCCTCTTCAATCTGAGCTGTAGTTGTCTCCATTTTATTTTGCAGCTCGTTGGTAGCATTTTTTAGCTCCTCCTGGCTGTTCCTTAGTCCCTTGATCTCTGTAGCAAAAGATTCTCTGCTGTCCTTTATACTGTTTTCAAGCCCAGCGATTAATTTTATGACTATTATTCTAAATTCAGTTTCTGTTATATTGTTTAAATCATTTTTATCAGTTCGTTAACTGTTGTTATTTCCTGGACATTTTTCTGAGGGGAATTCTTCCATTTTGTCCTTTTGGATAGTCCCTGGAGTGGTGCAGGACTGTGGGGCACTTCCCCTGTGCTGTCTTGAATAACTTGCGTTGGTGGGCGGGGCACAGTCAGATCTGATGTCTGCCCCCAGCCCACCGCTGGGGCCACAGTGAGACTGGTGTGTGCCTTCTCTTCCCCTCTCCTAGGGGTGGGATTCACTGTAGTGTGGCGTGGCCCACCTGGGCTACTTGCACACTGCCGGGCTTGTGGTGCTGGGGATCTGGCGTATTAGCTGGGGTGGATTGGCTAGGTTCACAGGGGCGGGAGGGGCAGGCTCATCTCGCTTTTCCTTCAGTGATCTGCTTTGGGAGGGGCCCTGTGGCACCAGGAGGGAGTCAGACCCGCTGGAGGGATGGATCCGCAGAAGCACAGCTTTGGGTGTTTGCGCGGTGGAAGCAAGTTCCCTGGCAGGAACCGGTTCCCTTTGGGATTTTGGCTGGGGGATGGGCGAGGGAGATGGTGCTGGCAAGCACCTTTGTTCCCCGCCAAGCTGAGCTCTGTCATCAGGGCTCAACAACTCTCCCTCCCATTGTCCTCCAGCCCTCCTGTTCTCCCAGCAGAGCTGTTAGCTTATAACCTTCCAGATGTCAAGTCCCGCTTGCTGTTGGAACACACTCCTTCTGGCCCCTCCGCTTTTGCAAGCCAAACTTGGGGGCTTTGCTTGGCTGGCGGGCCGCCCCTCTGCCCCGGCTCCCTCCCGCCAGTCCATGGAGCGCACACTGCCTCTCTGCCCTTCCTACCCTCTTCTGTGGGCCTCTCATCTGCACTTGGCTCCAGAGACTCTGTTCTGCTAGTCTTCTGGCGGTTTTCTGGGTTATTTAGGCAGGTGTAAGTGGAATCTAAGTAATCAGCAGGACGCTTGGTGAGCCCAGCCTCCTCCTACGCCGCCATCTTCCCAGGATCCTCATGTTGTTACTTTTTAATGAGTCACTGATTTCTCTAATTCTTAAATCGTGCTTTTTTGCCTTAGTCTCCCTCTTTTTTTCTGCTTCATTGTTCTCTATAAGTTTGTCTTCTGTATTGGTGATTCACTCCTCTGCCTCATTCATCCTTGCCACTGTGGCATCCATTCGAGATTGCAGCTCAGTTATAGCATTTTTTATTTCATCCTAACTAGCTTTTATCTCCTCAGAAAGGTATTCTAATCTGTTTTCAACCCCAGCAGTATTGTTCTGATCATGATTCTAAATTCTGGCTCAGGCATCTTGCTTGTATCTGAATTGGTTAAGTCCCTGGCTGTCATTTCTTCCTGTTCTTTCTTTTGGGGTGATTTCCTTTGTTTCATCATTTTGAAGGAGAAAAAGAAATTATAAGGTAAAAATATTAAAATTAAAAAATTAAAAAATTAAAAACAACACAAAAAATCAAATAAAGGGTGCTAGATCCTAGGTGTGGTCTGGTCTGGTTGTTGAAAGAAGCTTGATAGATTAGAGAAAAAAGGGAAAAAAAGGAAAATGTTTGAAAATTTGAAAAAAATGAATACAATGAAATAGAATAAAATGAAATTATGGAATTAAAAACTAGAACTTGACAAATTTGCAAAAAAGCAAAAAATATAGTAGAAAATATTAAAGAACAATATTTTAATAGACACGGAAAATAAAAATAAATTTTTTCTCTTTTGTAGTCAAGAATAAGAAAAGAAAAAAATTGAATAGATACACTGCAAACAGACTGGAGTATGATTGAAATTACATCCGTTCCCCAGAAGTCGAACGATGAAGTACTTTATAGCCTCTAAACTAAGCAGGCAGAGAGACTTGCGTTGTTTCTGAACAGCAAGGTTGGCCCAGTTGGGCGGGGCTTAGTGTAATGGCTCCGTTCTCCACTAGATGGCGCTGCTTAGCTTACTGGGGTAGATTGCTGTGGCGCGTGTAGGCCTGTATGCGCCTGCAAGGGAGGGGTGAAAATGGTGTCACCCCATACCTAGTCTCTGGAATCAAAACTCTGTACTCTCCCCAACTGACAAGTCAAGCACCTGTCCTTTGTCTCTGGCTTCCATCCACTCCCTGCTTTTATGCTGTCCATGACCAAGCCATCAAGCTGCCAGGCGGCACCTCTTTCCTGAGTTTTATCTCACTTCTATGGGACTGTGGCTTTGACCCGCTCAGACCTTCTCGGGTAGGGTCTCGCTTAGCAATGGCCAGGTGCTGGCCATCCCCAGGAATGTTCAGGATACTGCGCTGCTGCAGATGCCCAGAGACTGTGGGTGGGTGCCAGCCTGCCCCCAAAAAATTTCACTTGATTGTATAGCAGCAGCATTTCAGGGATTATGGAAAATCACAACACACATCGGGGGCCAGGATTCCCCTTTAAAGTCCTTGTAACAGCACCAGCGAATGTGGTTTTTCTCTGGAGTCCACTGGGACCTTTGCCTGTGGGGAGGCCACACAGCCTCTACCAAATGTCCTCCCAGCAGGGGAACTGCCTCTCCTTGTGTGGCCCAAGGACTCTGAGGACTTTGCTAAATGCTCCTGGGGATTTGCCCTTCCCACCAGAGCACCGCCAGGTATAGAGCTACAGAGTTTCAGACTCTGCGCTCCCCCTGTTTATAGAGTCTTAATGGAATTTAAACCCTCTCCTTTCTCCTTTCTCCTTTTTTTTGTTCAGTCCTTGTGTACTATTTCTTTTCTCTCCAGCTGCTTTTGGGCAGGGGGGATGCGTTCCATACTCTCCCCACCACCCCCCCATCTCCATCCTCTCTCCACAAGCAAAACCAGCTCCCTGCCCTCCGCAGCTTTCTCCCCAGGTTCACCTCTCCATGCCTCCTACCTGCCAAGTTCTCCAGTTCAGGTTGTGCAGATTGTTGTGTTAATCCTCAAATCAGTTTTCTAGGTGCTCAGGATGGTTTAGTGTTGATCTGGCTGTATTTCAGGGATGAGAGATGCAAAAAAACTTCCATGCTGTTCCACCATCTTGGCCCTTCAATTTTTCTTCATTTTAAAAAAGAACCTCATATAATCAAAGCTTTTTGGATACCCCAGAGTAAGTGAGGATGTGGTCCTACTTTGGTGACTCTGGAGTCCTTCCAAAAGATGAATAGAATTTGAGTTCAATTTGGTCTTTTTTTTTTTTTTTTAAAGGAAATTAGCTTACTTATTCTTTAGTTCTTACAGTGTAAGCAACTATAGAAACGTATGCATTTGGAAACTCTCCTGAACATACTTCAGCATCCCTGGCTTTGGCAGATTTTAGCTTCATGAAATTCATGGTTATTCTCAAGCTATTCATTAATTTCTAGGATATATGTTACCAATTTTAGTGAAAGTCAACATCTGCTTAATTAGGAGCTGATAATTTAATTTGTCGATTGCCCATTTGAATTTCTATGGGGCTCTGAGAGTACTTTAAGATTGTGGGTATATGTAAATTACATACCGATTTCATAACAGAGAATTTCTTGCCAGTTAAAAAATATCTATGAGGATATTGAGTGGAGCCTTGGGCACGTGGCATAACAAATTTATCAACTTGCAGTGAGAACTCAAAAGTCATTATGAAGGAGAATTAATTGAGGACCGTCATTCATTCATTTATTCAAAAATGTTGATAAATACCTTCCTTTTACCATGCATGAGCCAGCTTCTAGGAATACAATAAAGAAGATACAGTTTCTTCTTTGATGGGTCATAGAATCTAGTGAGAAGACCAATTCACAAACTAACAAATCCAATCCTAAGTAATAGTTAGAAGAAGGGGGAAGTACAGAGTTCTGTGGAACCACAAAGGACAGCATTGATCCCTCAAGGAAGGATCCCACCTTGAGGATCAAGGAATACCAGCTGGAGGTGGGGGTGATAGTTGTGTGTGTATAGGAGAAGGGGTGGTTTGTTGTGGTGAAGAGTGGGGAAAATGATGAACAATAGCTTGTTCAAGGCACATCCTAATCCCATTTTTTAACTTCTGCTTGGATGCTGGAGACTTACTTAAATATATGAGGAAGCAAGCATGCACATGCTGCATTTTCCTCATAGGAATTAGACAAGGAGGTTCTTAAGGTAGAAACTATGTATGACTTTTTCATGTCACCAGTATAGAGTCAAGACTATAGTAGACATTTGTCTGTAGTGGGAATAAAATGGGAAAGGGAGAAGTTGTGGGAGGGCGGAGCTCATGCTTACTGAGCTCATAAAATCCTAGGTTCTCTCCGTATGTTATCCCACCAGATAATCTCAACATCCCTATGATATATGTCTTATCTCTTTTACTGATTGCTTTTAAAGAATGAACTTCAAGGGGTGCCTGGGTGGCTCAGTCAGTTAAGCGTCTGACTTTGGCTCAGGTCATGATCTAGTGGTTTGTGAGTTTGAGCCCAGCCTGGAGCCTGCTTCAGATCTGTATCTTCCTCGTTCCCTGTCCCTCCCCCACTCACACTCTGTCTCTCTTTCTCTCAAAAATAAATAAACATTAAAGAGTGAACTTCAAACTGCATTCTATGCCCGTGGTGTGACAAAGGCCAGAGGGAGAGGATGAAACATCTATCAGTAGCTTTCTGCACTAGTCCGCTATTAGTGACTAATCAAAGCATAACCCCCAAAGATATACAGTTAAGTGTATATCTTGCCCACAGTAAATATTGGCTGTGGATTGGCTGGAGGTCCACTCCACATGTTCATTAGGCGACCTAGGCTGATAGGGTCAGACCATTTATAGGCAGAGGGAAGAATAATGGTAGAACATCACAATGGCTTTTAACGATTTTATTCAATTATAGGATAATTTATTCCATTTGCTAAAATAAGTCATATGGCTTAGTATAGTTTCTCCAAGGAGGGATACCAGGAGGGGCTCTGTAGAGATGGGCCTACTAGTGACAAAATATTGTAAACAAATTATTCAACTGGCAACAGTTTCTGGCGGTGCTTTTGTATGAAGGTATTTTCTCTTTAAAATATTTACTTGACTCTATTTGCTAATGGTGTTTACCAACCTCGGGATATAGGGAACAAAGTAATGAATCTAAGTTGATTAACTTAATTGATTAGAATATGTCATCAGTGTCCAAACTTTATAAGCACAGTGGGCCTTGCACTAAGAAAAAGCTTTATTCTCTGGGCATACACTGGCTATTTCTCCATGTTGGACACGTTAATATTTGTTCCCATAAGGGAATAAGTAAGACAGACTAGGTGGATTAGGATAAACCTATCATGGAACTAAACTTCAGGCTCTAATGATATTGACTCATGACCAATATGCTTCTTCACTGAAAGTGATCCTGAGAAGCCAGCTCACTCAGTGAAGAGTAGAAATAACACATTTTCAATAAATATTTCTTAAACACCTCCAGCCTAGAAGTTTGAAAGATATATACCTGATCCCTGCTCTCAAGGAACTTCAAAGTCAAGGTAGGAGAAGGCACTTACACGGATTACTACATGAAAGAGCTGAAGGAGTAGAGAAGCTTCTGTGAAGGGATTGGGGCTAAGCTGAATTTGGAAATCCTGTGTAGAGTATTACTAGGCTCTCTCAATGTATGGCTAATCTTTCTGCTTCTGTGCCTGTCTTCCTGCCCTCAGGGAAAAGGAGCTCAGCAGTAAATACTTTGCCTAGGGAGATACATGTGGCTGAGCTGAGATTTGGACTGAGGATTAGCTCTAAAGATACTACAGTGTGTTCCAGAGATGGGGTGATGAAGTGCTGAGGGAAAGGGAGAGAAAGCTTGGTTATGGGAATCAGTTGGCTGTGGGACTCAGGCTCACCAAAGCAGGGTATTCCTGTGGGAGTATTTCTCAGTGAGGGTGTGTGTGTGTGTGTGTGTGTGTGTGTGCGTGTGGTGGTTGGGGGATTGGAATGGATCAATCATAGAATGCCTTAAGATATGTTTATTGTGATTTATTTTTATTGGTAATAATACTTTGCGTAAAGATTTACAACTTTTAAAGCACTTTCGCTATCTCCACAAAAACCCAAAATTTCAAATCATTTTAAAAAAAGAAACAGAATTTATAATACCACCTATGAGATGATAATAATTCCTTAACTTTATATATATTTACTTACTTATTTTTAAAGCTTTATTGAGGTATAACTTATATAACATAACATTTGCCTGTCTTGAGTATATTACTCAATGGTTTGTTAAATGTGTAGAGTTGTGTAGCCATCATCACAATCCAGCTGTAGAACATCTCCATTACCCTAAAAAGTTTCTTTGTGCTTGTTTATATTCAATTTCCCTGCTCTCACCTCCTGTCCTAGGCAACTTCTAATCTGCTGTATGTCTTTATAAATTTGTAGATCAGTGCATATAAATATGCAATATTATGTGTCTGCCTTCTTTCACCTAGCAAAATGTCTTTGGGTTCATCTGTATGTAGCATGTACCAGTACTTCCTCCTTTCCAGTTGCTGAATTGTTTTGAACTATATGGATATGTGGTACTTTTTCTTCCTAATCTTGTCACCAGTTGCTGAGCATTTGTATAATTTCCTAACTTTAAATAGCACTTTTACGTTTACAAATCATTTCGGCATATATTATCTTAATTGATTCTCGTGAATCAGGGGAGAACTCAAAGCAGGTTGCTATTCTCAGTTTATCATGACAATAGGGATGGTAATAGTAGCTGACATTCATGGAGCTCTTACTATGTGCAGTGCTACTCTAAACATATTGTGTGTATTAACTCATTTAATCTTTGTAGCAGCCTTATGCAGAAAGAGCTGTTATTCTCATCTTTTAGATTGGTAGGCTGGTTCAAAGAAGTTAAGAAACATTCACAAGTTTTTGTAGCCAGTAAGTAGCAAAACAGGTTTAAATCTGGCAATCTGGTACCAGGAGTAAGGCCTAGAAAAGGCAGTAGATAAGTTATTTAATGCCATTGCTAGGACATGGAGGTATATTCTCACTATAGATAGATTCAATATAAATTTATATATCTGATCCCCAAGAATTTTAGAGGAATTTGACACCTTAGACATTAATATACAGTATGCTTTTTTTTTTTTTGGGTACAGATAAAGATATAGGCCATGAAAAGAAAGATGTGTATGGCCTTTTCCAAAGTCACACATCTGGTCAGAGGTCTTGACTCCAAAGTTGGTACTTTTGTCACTAGCATCCTCCTTAAGGATTGATACAAAGCCTAATGTGATGGGAGACAGAAAAAGAGTGAGTTTGTATTGAGGATGCTGAAACTGGGAGTAAAAACATGAAAGAGACATAATTGCTTTTCTTTGAGTCTGGGATGCAAAGACTGCATGTCTGAGGGCCCCAAACCTACTTTAGTTCCAGCAAATTCTTGAATTCACAGGTGACTGGGCCAGCATGGGAATTCCATGTGTGCCATTTGTCTGTACAGAGAGAAAGGGTTGATATTATAAAAGGTTTTTAGTGGTGACTCTTGATTTTGGCTCAGGTCATGATCCTGAGGTCATGGGATCAAGCCCTGCATTGGGCTCCAAGCTGAGCATGGAGACTGCTTGGGATTCTCTTTCTCTCCCTCTCTCTCTCTCTCTGTCTCTCACCCATTTGTGCATGTGCTCGCCCTCTAAAAAAATGTTTTTAAAGTTGGTTACATCAGGCCCTGGAAATTATTAACAATAAGTACTTCCCAAAGCGAGTCCTTGGAAGGAAAGTTAATTGAGTTTCTCACAAGAGCCTCTCTCAAAATTTCAGCTCTAGGAACTTCAGACGTTATAATGGTAGTGCCAATTGTGGAATATTCTGATATGTTACCTTTCCCTCAGTGGATTTTCAACTCCTTCCTTTCTCCTTACTTTGTGAGTAGTGGTCCCTGATGTTATAGCTTAAATGGTCCTTCATGTGGGAGATGGTTCAGGCCTTCTCCTCATGGCGGTGTTGTTCTCCATGGCCATGTTGCATGGTGAAGAAAAGGCTGTGCCTCCCCCAATACTGTTGGGGAGCTGTTGGGGAAATAAAAGATGCAGAGCTGACTCTCTCCAGGCACTGGGTTCTCTCTTCATCATAGCTTCTTCAGACTTTGTTTTACATCCCAGGCTCTAGAGGCACAATGTCAAAGCTTGATTTTTACCTCCCCATATTCTTTTCTTATCCAAAATAGGCCTATTCAGACATTTGAGCTATTCACAGAAATGATTTTTTTCCCTAATAACCCTAAAGGGGAAGAGCTAAAGCATTTCATGGAGGAGGCAGAACTTAAAATGGTCTGGAAGGAATGATGATTACAATTGGACAAGTCTTGGGGAAGTCCTATTCTGAGCAGAGACATGGTTGACAATAGCTAATGTGGGAATTCATTTGAATAATAAGTTATTGAGAGAATAAAACAGTTCAGTGTGACTGGGGTCAGTGTGTGTTTAGGGGTCAGAGCTGGGGTAATGCTGTAGAGGTTAAGTTTGAAAGGAAGAGGAACCCTGCCAGTCACTGTCAGGACTATGAAAGACCCGAATCTGGATTGGATCACAGCAGGTCAAGACTGCAAGCAAGGAAAACCAGAGCTATTGCAATAATTATGTGTGAAATTGTATGTATCAGAAATAAGAGAGCTTATGGATAATATAGAAGTAGAGAAGTATTTGAGACAGACTTAAAAAGGCAAAATCAGTAGGATTTGGTGACCAACTAGAGAGGAGGGAGAGGAGGGAAAAGGAATGTTGGAATTTCACTTCTTTCTAGTCTGGGAGACAAAAAATGCAAAGGTGAAATGAAAGTAAGTAGATGAATCCAGAAGGCCATTTTGAATACAAGATTCTAGAAATCTGTAACAGACCTCTTGAGCAGATAGAATTGATTCAGTGGCTTTCTCAGGCTTTTGTTCCGCTTTTTTGCATACCATCTAATTGTTGGACCAGAGAGTGGTGGGGTTTTTTGTTGTTTTTCAGAAAATTTCTACACACAGATTCCAATTCAACACTGATTAATTTAAAATCATTTTACTGGTAAGAGAATGGTTGGTAAGGGATACGCAGGTTTGAGAAGAGGAGAAGAAAACATGAGAGAAGGGTATTGCACTCATTGACTCTATCCTTTCTGATATGCTTCCCTGGCACAGTGGTTTCTAAATCTGGTGATGCATCAGAATCATCTGGGGAAGGTAAAACCAAGACCAACAAAACCCAGACCCTGCCCTAGACCTACTGAATTAAAATCTCTAAGGCTGTGGCCCAATGGCACAGGAATCTGTTTTTCAAAGACTTCCCAAAATTATTCCTTAATATGTTAAAAAGAAAACCAAGATGTTGCTGAAGACTCAGATATAATGTATTTTCAAAATAGTAGTTTTGACTTAGATTATCTGACTTTCTCTAACTGTACACATTATGCAGCCCTTCTTTTACCCTGCCAGACATTTAATGGTTGTCTTGGTCTGCTCAGGCTGCCATAACAAAATAACATAGACTGGGTGGCTAAAAAAAAGAAATTTATTTTCTCATGGTTCAGGAGACTGTAAAGTCCAAGATCAAGATTCTAGCAGGATTCAGTTTCTGGTGAGACTTTCTTTCTGGCTTGCAGATGGTTGTGTTTCTCTGCCCTCACATGGTAGAGAGAGAGAAAGACAGTGAGAGACAGAGAGACAGAGATGGTTGGGGGTGAGAGAGGAAGGCAGAGAGAGAGAGAGAGAGAGAGAGAGAGAGAGAGAGAGAGAGAGGTCTGATGTTTCTTCTCTTTTATAAGGTCACTAGTCCTATTGAATCATGACTCCACTCTTGTGGTTTCATTGAACCTTGATTACCTCCTTAAAGGCACTATCTCCAATATAGTCACAGGAGGGGTTATAGTTTCAACATATGAATTTTAGGGGGACACAGTTCAGTCCATAACAGTGGTCTATGAAGCCAACCTCACTGTTTCAAGTGAGATTATCAACAATAAGACACACATAAACACGGAGTGTCTTTCTAGCTTCTCTTCATTACAGTTATTAATACTTTACTTCCTTTCTCACCACTGTTTTAAAATTTACAAAGTAGGAATTTAAAAAAAAATCTGTGATATCAAGAAACAAATTCTTTAAAAGCATCAAAGTCACCAAAAACAATATGATACCTAGGAATAAACCTAACTAAAAAGGTTAAAAGATCTATACTCTGAAAATTCATAGAACATTTATGAAAGAAATTGAAGATTACACAAAGAAATGGAAAAACATTCCATGCTCATGGATTGGAAGCATAAATATTGTGAAAATATCTATGCTACCCAAACCAATCTACACATTTAATGCAATCCCTATCAAAATACCACCAGCATTTTTTTTTTGCAGAGTTAGGACAAATAATCCTAAAACATGTATGGAACCACAAAAGACTCCAAAAAGCCAAAGCAATCCCGAAAAAAGAAAAAAAACTTGGAAGCATCACAATTCTGGATTTCAAGCTACGTTATAAAGCTGTAATCATCAAGACAGAATGGTACTGGCACAAAAACAGACACTTAGATCAATGGAACAGAATAGAAAACCCAGAAATAGACCCACAACTATATGGTCAACTCAGTTTTGACAAAGCAAGAAAGAATATCCAATGGAAAAAAGTCTCTTCAACAAATGCAGTTGGGAAAGCTGGATGGCAACATGCAGAAGAATGAACCTGGACCACTTTCTTACACCATACACAAAAATAAACTCAAAATGAATGAAAGACCTAAATATGAGACAAGAAACCATCAAAATCCTAAAGGAGGAAACAGACAGCAACCTCTTTGACCTTAGATGCAGCAACTTCTTACTAGACACATCACTGAAGGCAAGGGAAACAAAAGCAAACATAAACTATTGGGACTTCAGCAAGGTAAAAATATTCTTCACAGCAAAGGAAACAATCAACAAAGTTAAAAGGCAGCCTGTGGGTGAGAGAAGATATTTGCAAATGACATAATCGATAAAAGGTTAGTATCCCAAATCTATAAAGAACTTATCAAACTCAACAACCAAAAAGCAAATAACCCAGTTAAGAAATGGCCAGAAGACAAGAATAGACACTTTTCCAAAGAAGATATCCAGATGGCCAGCAGACACATGTAAAGATGCTCAACATCACTTATCATCAGGGAAATACAAATCAAAACCATGATGAGATACCCCCTCACACCTGTTAGAATGTCTAACATTCGTAACACAAGAAACAACAGGTGTTGGTGAGGATGCAGAAAAAAGGGAACCCTTTTGCACTGTTGGTAGGAATGCAACTGATACAGCCACTATTTCAAAAAATTAAAAATAGAACTACTCTATGACACAGCAATTGCACTACTAGGTATTTACCCAAAGGATACAAAATACAGATTCAAAGGGGGTACATGCACCCAAATGTTTATAGCAGCATTATCAACAATAGCCAATAGCCAAACTATGGAGACAGCCTAAACGTCCATCAACTGACAAATGGATAAAGAAGATGTGGTATATATATATATATAATGGAATATTAATCAGTGATCAAAAAGAACGAAATCTTGCCATTTGTAATGACATAGATGGAGTTAGAGTATATTATGCTAAGTGAAATAAGTCAGCCAGAGAAAGACAAATACCATATGATTTCATTCATATATGGAGTTTAAGAAATAAAACAGATGAACATATGGGAAGGGTAGAAAAAGAGAAGAGAGGGAATCAAACCACAAGGGACTCTTAATGATAGAGAACAAACAATGGCTAGACAGATGGAGAGAGGTGGGTGGGGGATGGGCTAGATGGGGGATGGGCACTAAGGAGGGCACTTGTGATGAATACTAGGTGTATGTAAGTGATGAATCACTGAATTCTCTTCCTAAAACCAATATTTCCTGGTGTATTAACCAACAAAAATTTAAATTAAAAAACTAAAACGCAAAAAAATGAAAAATAAAACTAAAAAACATCAAAGTGAAACAAACAGTTGTTTGGTAAAATATAACAGGGTGATCCTAGCAGTCCAGAATAGTAGGGTTACTCTTGATTCTTGAACCACTTGCACATAATTATAAACTTTTATAATTTGAGGATAAAACAATCATTTTGTAATTCAAGTGAAAATAGTTTGCTAGCGTATAATAATAACATAATATACATGTAACAGGGTTGTGGCAGAACCAAGATCCAAATCCAAGTTTTCTGAGACAAATTTTGTTTTTTCCCAATCCAGCTTGACTCCTATTTCCTGCCATTGTTCTAATACAATATTGTTATATTAATTTTGTGGAATATTATAACAAAGTATCACAAACTAGATGGCTTAAGACAACAGAAATTTATTCTCACAGTTTTTGGGGGTGGAAGTTCAAAATCAAAATTTTGGCAGGATGATGCTCCATCTGAGAATCTGGTAGAATCAATCCTTCCTTGCCTCTTTCAGCTTGTGGTGGTGGCCAGCAATCCTTGATGTTCCTTGGCTTCCAGCTGTATCAGTCCAATTTCTGTCTCCCTTGTCACATGATGTTCTTGCTGTGTCTGTCCTCACATGGCATTTTCTTCTTCCTATAGAATCAGTTATACTGGATAAGGGCACACTCTAATGACTTCATCCTAACTGAATTGTATCTGCAAAGATCCTATTTCTGAATGAGATCACGTTCACAGGTACAAGGGACTGGACTTCAACAAATTTTTCTGGGGACACAATTCAACTCATAATATCTGGTAACCCAGGAAGAGCTCCTGGATTTCTGTACCAGACAATCACCTTTGTCTCCACATTAATATAGTATGCTATCCACTGAGGAGACTGTTCTATAATTTAGAGAACATTATTAATTTAAATGAATCTTTAAACTGATGGCTATGCATTCCTTTTAGGAGTAGAAAGTATCATTTTGTGGAGGAAAAAAAGATAATCAGAACTCTCAGTGCCTGAATTCAGAAGGGTTTTCATGTGTCTACAGAAACACAAACTCTGGAGTTTGTGGAGTTAATGTTTTTTTTTCTCAGTATAACCATGGACATTGATCTTGATGGTACCACTGATAGTAGATTTTTTCCTTATTTTTTAAGCTTTTATCAAGTCTCTGCAGTGTGCAAGGATTTCAACAGAACAAATAAGAAGCTGTCTACCTTCAAATGATACTCACCCTTGCTTTCCCTCCAGAGGGAAGCACCAATGAAAACTATCTTTGACCTTGGCAAGACATAATTTAAAAAACGTTTGTACCAAATAGGAGAATGGTAAAAATATAAACAGAAAGACAGAGAGAGAGAGAGAAATATAAACTGTAACAAATAGTAATACTCCTCTTGCATTCATGCTAAGATAATTTATTCTGTTGTTTAAAGAGACATTGACAGTATATATATTTTTTTGTCTCATTGTTTTTTAATACTCTTTTTACCTTTGAATCCATTTTAGTTTCTAGTACCTTTTTAAAGCCAGGCCTGATGTTCTCTCTCTGAGACCCAGCTTCAAGAACTGGTAGATCAAATTTACAATCTGGAGGCTGAGATGACCGCCCAGATGTGGGTATAATGGTTGTTCACTAAGTCACCTGAGATTATACCATGTTTCGGGACCACATTGTCTAAGGTTGAGAAAAATCATAGTGCATTTCAGAGTGAAGTGACACTATCTATTGGACATAAATGAGATGAAAAGATAGTATTTTGTATCCTATTTTGATTAAGGTTTGTATAGAGTACTATATAAATTGACGCAAAAAATTCAAGATTGCTTAGTAAGCTTAGAAGAGCTTCTGTCTTTGTATTTGGTTAGACATTGCCAACACAATCATAAATAGTTCACCATGTATTTGAACAGGTTTTAATGCAGATGGTGGACAAATCACAAATCTGAATTACAGTGCTCCTAGATGCATTCTAATGCTGACTTGCTATCAAGTAATGATGGAGAGAAAACAGGCAAGATTTAAAAGTTCTCAGCTGGTAACAATAAATACATCATATGCTACCTAAGTCTCCAAACCGATTTGTCTGATTCTGTAGAAATACAAATGGAAGAGTTTTTGCAAACCAGCAGAGTTGGCCTCATTCACACCCTGCCATTGCTGCCTGTGCTGGTGAGCACTAGAGGGATTTGCTAGTTTGACCACCAATTTACTCCATTTTGCTTATTCATTCTCCTCAGTTGAATTTGTGCAGTTTCCTATGGGTCCTGAGCTGAGTCCATGTTTTAGCTTTGGGTATTGCTATATAAATTGTATGAAAACAGTGTTTGCAAATAGCATCCATCATTTTCTACGAATCCTTGTCACCTACAGGACAAAGTACAAATGTCTGAGCTTTGCATTCAAAGCCCTGTCCAAATATATCCCTTCACCTGTGCCTGAAGCTTCAGCCAAACCAGTCCATTGTTGTTTAGACAGGCCTGAGCCCTCTCTCTACCAACCCTTTGTGTATGCTGTTTATTGTACTTGAAATAAGTAATATGTAATTTAAGTTCTATGCATTTTTCAAGTTTCACCTTCATAAAGTCTGTAAGAGACATCTCTTCAATTTAGCCTTGTGATGATCTCATCTAGGGGATTTATTTGAAAAAAAGGAAAAGCAGACTTTAATCTTGGCCTAGATGTCTTCTTTTGAAGATGTTTTTTCCTTCCCTTGAAAAGAGTCAAAGACCAGCATTCAAGTCTTTTGGCTCAAAAGAAATCAGGGATTATGAGGTAACATTGTATTGGTCAGCAGGACCCAGCTGGAAGAATGTTCTGAGTTAGTGAACTTGTCGTTAGTGCATCCAATAGCAGCTAGACCTCCTGACCTCCTCTTGGTCTTAGGAAGAAGAAGCCAATATCAGATTTTCACCCATGCAGCATATCTGATATAACTGCTTTAAGGTAAACACTTGAGCATTAGTAGCAGCTGGTTTTCCTCTGGAAGATAGAAGTCAAGGAGGCAGGGACAGTTTTCACGGTTATAGTGTCAGGCTGTTGCAGTGGCCTTATATCTATTCCAAAAATGATGATACTACTCTAGCTCTTCTGTAGATATATAATTCTAAAGCCTGGAGAGTTTCAAGTTTTAGTTTTGGCCCAAACTCTCAACCTCAAGGTTGATTTGAAATAATGGCTTTAGTAGGTAGCTGCATCCTTAATCTTGTCATTGCCAACAGATGCACCTTCCATCTTAAGTCTTGTTAAGGCTGCAGTTTTACAGACACTTATTATTGCTCTGGTTGAAAGTACAGAAGCAGTGGTTGCTTTTGTAGCTTGGAGGCTTTGAACTGTGGGTCTGTAATTCAACTAAGATTGCAGACCTCAGGCAGAGAACACCCCCCTCACTAAGGCAGTTTCCTGTAATTTCAGTTTATAGATTTGATAGCTCTGATCTGAGATTGTTTCTCCCTAGTAGACTTTACTAAAAATGACAAACAAGAGCCAACCCATGGATCATTGTGGATATTCCAACTATTTCCCTTGACACTGGAGTCTTTTTTGGAACGTGGACATTCTTCCAAAGTACAGAGGCAAGCATTTGACTAAGTATTTTGCTACGTCATTATAAGAATCACCAGCTTCCTAGGTGTTTTGCCTCCACTAACCCTTGACATTCTTTGGCTTAAGTTCTTAGTAGCATTCCACTTTCAAGTACCAATTTATGTGTCACTAAGGTGGGTTTTTTTTTTGACAGAGAGAGAGAGAGCACATGTGAGTGGGGGAGAGGGGCAGAGGGAGAGATAGAGACAGAATCTCAAGCAGGCTCAGTGCTCAGCACAGAGCCCAATGCAGGTCTTGGTCCCATGACCCTGGGATCACAACCTGAGCCAAAATCAAAAAGTCAGACACTCAACCAATCTAGCCACCCAGGTGCCCTTGTGTCACTAAGATTTTATGTGGCTATTTATAAGAAAAATTCATATAAATAACTTAAGCAGTATAGAAATTTATTTCTTTTTCATGTAAAATAAGTCTGGAGGCAGGCAATTTGGGCCAGAACTCAGTGTGCCATTTCTCTTCTATGCCATCTTTGTACTTAGATTCTAACTTTTGAGGTTGCTTCATGGTGCAAAGTGGCAGCTGGGGTTGTAGGCATTTTGTTCAAGGGTTAGACAACAATAATGCAGAGGACAAAAGAACAACAAAATCCCCTCCTTATTGAGTCTGCATCCTTATTAGTGAGTAGGGAATACATGGTATTCCAGTTGGCATACTGAGGCATATAATTAAACCAGGATTCTGTTTGTAGGTAGAAGTTGGATTATATAGACAACTATCACACCATCCTAATCATTTCTCTAGCATTAATCAGTCATTATGCCAAATATAAAAATAGTAGTAAGCCCCTGAAGATATATCTTACAAGTACAAAACAAAAATGCCCCCAAACAACTCATGGCAAAATGACCTATATTAGTAAAATACTGAAATCAACCTAACTACCGAATGTTAGATTAAACAGAAACAAAATGGTGTAATTTTCCATTGAAAAAGTGACAAAAAGAAATCTTTGTATAACTATATGGAGTGATTTCCAGAATATATCATTACATAAAGAAAGCAAGGGTATGCAGTAAACTATCTTTGTGTAATAGAGAATAAATAAATAAGAGCACATTCACACATTCCTTAATTTTTCAAAAAAGAAACACAAGAATGACAAACTAGAAACTAATGAAAGTCATTACATAAGCAAGTAGGTGAGAATTGAGAAAGGGATAGGGCTGAGAACTAGACTTCTCTGAATATACCTTTATATAGTGACTTTTGGAATATTTTATATATTCACGTAAACATTTTATATATTCAAAAATAAGCAAAAGGATGAAATAAAAACCAAACGTTAATACAAATACAATCTTTGTTGTGTATAAAGTTGTTATCATAACAACACAGAAAAAGGAATTAACTAAAGTAACTTTGAACACAGTACTTTGATCATATACACTTAGATGAAATATTTCAAGGATAAAGACAATTACAAAACAAATATGAACTCTTCTTATTGGGTTTGTTGTTAGTGATATCGGTGTTGTAACTCTGCAACTGTCTTGTTTGTGTAGTAGTTAGTGAATGAGTGAATACATAGATTTTGGAGGGAAACAAGGCTTTTCATTGTGGGAGAAGGAGGATACAAATATGGAATGGGAGTAGTTAAGGAAGGCTGCTGGGATGTTGGGTTTGAATTGGAGATAGCAGTATGAACTAATTGTGTATATGTATTCTTGTCTATCTTCACTAAAATATCTCAGAAGCAATTATACCCCAGCAACAACAAGTATACCTTATTAATTTTCTTAGGTGAAATAAGTATGTTGGAGTTAGGTAGGAGAATATTCTTATTCTTAGGGAATGCATGCTGAAATAGGGATAAAGTCATGATTCTTACAATTCATTTTCAAATAGTTCAGTAAAAGGTTAAATAATGTAAAAACAGTCTCCCTCTCTCTCTCTCTCTCTCCCTACTGGGGAAAAGAGGAAGTAAATGCAGGGAATTGTTAAGAATTGCTGAATTAAAAAAAAGAAGAAAGAATTGATGAATTTAGAACAGTATATAGGTAATTATGGGTTTATCCTTTCAACTTTTAAGTAGCTTTGAGAATAACTAGAATCTCAGGTTTGGGAAAATATTATCAGGTTGATAGTTTAATTCATTCAAAATTTACTATGAAATTACTATGTTTAGCTCCCATACTTTTTCATCCTA
The DNA here is from genome assembly GCF_018350195.1 of Panthera tigris. Taxonomy (NCBI): domain Eukaryota; kingdom Metazoa; phylum Chordata; class Mammalia; order Carnivora; family Felidae; genus Panthera; species Panthera tigris. The sequence goes on along the minus strand of NC_056664.1, from coordinate 77,352,350 downwards.
AGAACTCACCATCCTTGATACTTTCTATATTTGTTGTTATATTGCCTGTCCCCCACCCTCTTGGATGAGTTCCATGGAGCAAAAGTTTGGTTTTGATCATTACTAGTTTGGGGTGTCATTGGTTCTAGGCCCTCTCTGAAGACAGAGCTAGGTAATATATATATGTATACTAACCCATTTACACACCCCTGTCTATACTTGGTTTTGTATATATCCATTTGTATTTATATTCAGTTAAACATGAGTTTATACTGATGTCTCTGATTCTAATCCAGTACTACAGGGTTCATTCAAGGTGGGGTATTTTTAAAATTTTTTAAAAATTTGAAATTTATTGAGTCCATTAATTCATTCTACTCAAAGTCCCTCTAAATTCTAAGAAAACACCAAAATTATTACTAATTAGCAGTTTAAAATTAATCTTAACTCTATTTTTATTACATAGTAGACTTATTTAACATGTTTCCCTTTGTTGTGAGTACTTGAACACGAAAATGTATGTCCATTTGGGAACTCAGAAACATGTTGACTTATTTACAATTATCACAGAAGTTTATAGTTTATAGTTGCTTGCATTATTAAGTGAAGCACAGGTTTTTAACCTCCTCAGTTAAGCAAGGAATATTGCAGTCACAGGATTTAAAATCTTCCTGCTTTAGGAAGAATAACTAAATACCAATAATCCTCTTATTACTTTACAAAGAACATTAGCTTGCATTTATACTTTCTAGAACACAAAGATGTCGATTATATTGGCCAGCCATCTGGGTTTACTTGGGACTGAGAATGTTCCTGGGATGTGAGACTTCCAGGGCTAAAACTGAGAAATTTGTGGGCAAACAGGGAAGAGTTTGTTTAAATATTAATACTTGGACAATCTATTACAATTAGAGATTTTTTTAGACATTAGAGGTTACTTTTATAAGACAGCAATTATCTTTGAAATCCTGGTGTTTTAGGAGATTTATTTGTTAGAAATTACATTTGTAAATTCAACCTTTTTGTTGTAAAACCAAATATGCATTTCTACAACTGTAGAGGAAGAGAGAATAATATTTTCTTCTTGTTATCATTTGAAAAAAATTTTTAAATTTTATTTAAATCCAAGAGAGTTAACATATAGTGTAATAATGATTTTAGTAGAATTTAGTGAATCATCACTTACATATAACTCCCAGTGTTTATCCCAACAAGTGCCCTCCTTAATTCCCATCACCCTTTTAGCCCATCCCCCAACCCAACAACCCTCCAGCAACCCTCAGTTTGTTCTCTGTATTTAAGAGTCTCTTATGGTTTGCCTCCCTGTTTTTATCTTATTTTCCCTTTCTTTCCCCTATGTTCATCTGTTTTGTTTCTTAAATTCCAGATGAGTGAAATCACATGATATTTGTCTTTCTCTGACTGATGTATTTTGCTTAGCATGATACATACTAGTTCCATCCACATTGTTGCAAATGGCAAGATTTCATTCTTTTTTTTTAATTTTTAAAAGTGTTTATTTTTGAGAGCAACAGAGAGACAGAGCATGAGCAGGGGAGGGGGAGGCGTAGAGAGAGAAGGAGACACAGAATCTAAAACAAGCTCCAGGCTCTGAGCTGTCAACACAGAGCGCAAGGTGGGGCTCAAACTCACAAACTGTGAGATCATGACCTGAGCCAAAGTTGGACACCACCAAGGTGCCCCAAGATTTCATTTTTTTGATTGCTGAGTAATATTCCATTGTGTGTGTATACCATATCTTTTTTTAAAAAAAATTCTTTTTTGAGAGAGAAAGAGAGAACATGAGCAGGGGAGGGTCATAGAAAGAGGGACAGAGAATCCTAAGCAGGCTCAGTGTTGTCAGTGCAGAGCCCGATGTAGGGTTCAATCTCATGAACTGTGAAATCATGACCTGAGCCGAGATCAAGATTGGGTAATTAACAAACTGAGCCACCCAGGTGCCCCACACATCTTCTTTATCCATTCATCAGTTGATGGACATTTGGGCTCTTTCCATAATTTGGCTATTGTTGATAGTGCTGCTATAACCATTGGGGTGCATGTGCTCCTTTGACACAGCATTTTTGTATCCTTTGGGTAAATACTTAGTATTGTAATTGCTGAATTGTAGGGTAGCTCTATTTTTAATTTTTTGAGGAACCTCCATACTGTTTTCCAGAGCGACTGCACCAGTTTGCATTCCCACAGGCAGTGTGAAAGTGTTCCCTTTCTCCGCATCTTTGCCAAGATCTGTTGTTTCCTGAGTTGTTAACTTTAGCCATTATGACAGGTGTGAGGTGGTATCTCACACCTGATTTGTATTTCCCTGATGATGAATGATGTTGAGCATCTTTTCATGTGTCTATTAGCCATCTGGATGTCTTCTTTGGAAAAGTGTCTATTCATGTCTTTTGCCCATTTCTTTACTGGTTTATTTGTTTTTTGGGTGTTGAGTTTGATAGGTTCTTTATAGATTTTGGATACTAACCCTTTATCAGGTATGTCATTTGCAAATATCTTCTCCAATTCCATCAGTTGCCTTTTAGTTTTGTTGATTGTTTCCTTCGCTGTGAAGATTTTTATCTTGATGAAGTCCCAATAGTTAATTTTTTGCTTTTGTTTCCCTAGCCTCCAGAGACATGTCTAGTAAGAAGTTGCTGCAGTCGAAGTCAAGAGGTTGTTGCCTGTTTTCTCCTCTAGGATTTGATGGTTTCTTGTCTCATAATAGGTCTTTTATCCATTTTGAGTTTATTTTTGTGTATGGTGTAGGAAAGTGGTCCAGGTTCATTCTTCTGCATGTCAATGTCCAGTTTTCCCAACACCATTTTTTGAAAAGACTGTCTTTTTTCCATTGGCTAGTCTGTCCTGTTTTGTCAAAGATTAGTTGGCTGTATAGTTGTGTGTCCATTTCTGGGTTCTCTATTCTGTTCCATTGATCTAAGTGTCTGTTTTTGTGCTAGTACCATACTGTCTTGGTGATTATAGATTTGGAGTACATCTTGAAGTCCAGAATTGTGTGCCTTCAGCTTTGGTTTTCTTTTTCAACATTACTTTGTTTCCATACAAATTTTAGAATTGTTTGTTACAGCTCTGTAAAGAATTCTGATGTTATTTTGATAGGGATTGCATTGAATGTGTAGATTGCTTTGGGTAGTATAGACATTTCAACAATGTTTCCTCTTCCTATCCATGAGCATGTAATGTTTTACCATTTCTTTGTGCCTTCTTCATTTTCTTTCATAAGCTTTCTATACTTTTCAGTGTACAGATCTTTTACCTCTTTGGTTAGGTTTATTCCTAGGTATCTTATGGTTTTTGGTGCAGTTGTAAATGGGATCGATTCCTTGATTTCTCTTTCTGTTGTTTCATTATTGGTGTATAGAAATGCAACTGATTTCTGCATGTTGATTTTATATCCTGTGACTTTGCTGAATTCAGGTATTAGTTTTTAGCAGTGTTTTGATGGAGTCTTTCAGGTGTTCCATGTAGATTATCATCATGTCTGCAAAGTTTGACTTCTTCCTTGCCAATTTGGATGCCTTTTAATTTTTTTTGTTGTCTGATTGCTGAAGCTAGGGCTTCCAAAACTATGTTGAACAACAGTGGTGAGAGTGGACATCCTTGTTGTGTTCCTGACCTTAAGGAAAAGCTCTCAGTTTTTCCCCAATGAGGATGATATAAGCTGTGGGCCTTTCATATATGGCCTTTATGATGTTGAGGTATGTTCCTATATCCCTACTTTTTGAGGGTTTTTATCAAGAAAGGATGCTTTATTTTGTCAAACGCTTTTTCAGCATCTCTTGAGAGGATCATATGTTTCTTATCCTTTGTTTTATTAATGTGATGTATCACATTGATTGATTTGTGGATATTGATCCACCCCTGCAGCCCAGGAATAAATCCTACTTGATCGTGGTGAGCAATTCTTTTAATGTGTTGTTGGATTCTGTTTGCTAGTATTTGGAGAATTTTTGCATCCATGTTCATCAGAAAAGTTGGTCTATTATTCACCTTTTTAGTGGGGTCTTTGTCTGGTATGGAATCAAGGTAATGCTGGTCTCATAGAATGAGTTTGGAAAATTTCCTTTCATTTTTATTTTATGGGATGACTTCAAAAGAATAGGTATTAACTCTTCTTAAATGTTTATTAGAATTCCCCTGGGAAGCCATTGGCTCTGGACCCTTGTTTGTTGGGAGATATTTTTTAAGTTTCTTTATTTATTTTGAGAGAGAAAGAGAGAGAGAGGGAGAGAGAGAGAGCGTGCATGCAAGTGGGAGAGGGGCAGAGAGAGAGGGGGAGAGAGAGAATCCCAAGCAAGCTCCACACTATTCCTTCTTCCCTGCCATACAGTTTATCATAATTTGTGGTTCCTACCCAGATCAGAGTATTGAAGAGAATATTATGTGAATTCATTGTTAGTTTCCTTAGACAAATTTTTCAAAGTCCTTGACAATAAGAATTAAATAGGAATGAAGTTAAATAAAAGTGTAATACAAATAGCGTATATAAAGGACAATATTTAAAAATGACAGGTTTGAGGAGCTTGGGTGGCTCAGTTGGTTGAGTGTCCCACCTTTAGCTCAGGTCACGATCTCATGGTTGGTGAGTTTGAGCCCTGCATCAGGCTCTCTGCTGTCAGCATGGAGCCTACTTCAGATCTTCTGTCCTCCTTTCTCTCTGCCCTCCCCCCCTCTCAAATAAACAAACATTTAAAAAAAATCTTAAAATTCTCCCTCCAAATAAAAAAATGACAGGTTTATTATTATTATTTAAACATTTGAATTAAAAATCTGTACTTTCAAGTAAATACCTGAAGCACTTCGCAGAGCATAAAAGAAGGTAAAGACATCAAAGACATATCTAATCTTTAAGTTCCACTCAAATATCATGTACTTTAAGAGTGCTTGCTGAGTCCCTGTGCTATATAAATATTTGCCCATCTCTCAACAAGATGCTCAATAGCATCTATAGCATCTTATTTATATGCCACATAGTACTTTCACTATTTACTCTCTAAGGTGGTTAATTGAATGATTGAAGAGACCATTCAGATGATTCATTTTGTAGAAGAGAGGTCTACAGACTTTGCCTAACAAAGTCCAAAGAGTAGATACTTTAGGTTTTGTGGACCAAATGGGCACCATCTCAACTGTTGAACTTTATCATTGTTGTGTGAATGCAGCCATAGGTAATATGTAAATGATGGGCACAATAGTGTTTCCATAAAAATTTATTTACAAAATCTGTGGGTGGATAGGTTGCATATGGCCCATGGGCTGCAGTTTGCTGACCCTTATTGTAGAACATTCATTGGATCTTCAAACAGGAAATATGTTAACAGTTTTATAACAATAGTATAAGTCTGATTTTTTGCTCCTCTCAGTTGTAATGACCCCATTCTCCCTGCCTCTCTTGAATCCTCTCTCCTACCACCCTGCTCACCCACTTCCCAGATGTCTGGTGATCTTTGGCTGTCTCCTCATATTTTTAAACAAGGTGATCTATACAGGTAATTGGATGGATGCTGTGTACATGTGGGCAGGACATGTCAATAGTGCACTTAAGTGTGGAGACCTGATTGGGCCATTTCATTAGGGAATCTGGGGTGATATCTTTAGGCTTTTCTCTTGGGCTTGTAAGATTTCCCAGGAAAGAATCATCATCATCATCATCTCCTCCTCCTCCTCCTCCTCCTCCTCCTCCTCCTCCTCCTCCTCCTTCTTCTTCTTCTTCTTCTTCTTCTTCTTCTTCTTCTTCTTCTTCAGTAAATTCTACCCCCAGTGTGGGGCTGGAACTCACAACCCTGAGATCAAGAGTCACATGCTCTACCTACTGAGTCAGCTGGGTGCTGTGCCCAGAAAAGAACCTTCTAAATGCTTTCTTATAAAAGGGAGGGGAGGATAATTAAACATATGAGGACACTATGGTAAGAGCCTCAAAATATGCTTAATCCATTACATAGAGATGAAAGAGCCCACGTATTTATTTTCCTTTACCAGGACACTGTGAACATTTTGCAAGCATAAACTATGCCCCTATGGTGTGCCACTGCCTAGCATGGCATCTAACACAGGTAGATAGTCAGCAGAGGTTTGTGGAGTGACTGGAGAACATAAAGCTGGGAAGTTTGGAAAGGATATTTTTCTGTTTCTGATCCTTGGGAATGTAGATATATGATCTAATTCTATCATCTTTTTTCTTTTTTCTTTTCTTTTCTTTTTCTTTCTTTTTCTTTCTTTCTTTCTTTCTTTCTTTCTTTCTTTCTTTCTTTCTTTCTTTCTTTCTCTTTCTTTCACAGGATCACTGCAGTGATCCTGGAATGGTTTTGTTTTCTCCCAACTAACACATTAGAAAGAAGCAGGAGGGAGCAAATCCAAGTCTGCTCTGTTAAATTCATTGTGATGTACATCTTTCTTAATTGTAATTTGAAATGAGAATGCCAATGAATCCATACTTCTTATGTATATCTTCTTGTGGGGTTTGTCAGAAAAGGTTACTAAGTCTATGAGAATGAGCAAGAAATAGGAAAAGAATTATATTCAAGTAAAATGATGATTTATATTTATTCTTTCAATAATTTTTATTTTTTAAGCACTGTGTTCTTAATCAACTGGTTTGTTTAGAACCACTTACAATCATTACTTGGAATTAATTTAGGGTACTTTAAATTTATGTAAGCAGTTTCTTGCCTATTATTAAAAATTACTTAATTAGATTTTTAATTTGTATCAAATAAAATGGTAACTTAGCAACCAAATTTGAATATTTCCCATATGTTGATAGTGTTATAGGACTCAATCTCCAACTTTTTTGAAATAATAGTAGATCAAGGACAAAACTCTTTTAATACTCATTTAATAATTTTATTGATTCATATGAAAGAGGTCATATATGCTTATGATTTGTTTTTCTACAAGAGATGTTTTCTACAACATATGTTAAATTACCTTATTCATTTGACATCTGCTAGTGTATTGATCAGATAAGACAGGGACTGCTAAGGGTCCCCTCTATTGGGTCTCCCTTTCTTCTTTTTAATAACAGAACCCTTCAGTTTCAGATGGGCACATGGCTGCTCAGCTAGTAACTGTATTGCACAGACTCTCTTGCAGACAGATGTGGGTAGGCACTAAATTCTAGACAAGAGGAGAGCAGCAGGGATGTTCACAACTTTGGGGTCATGCCCCTTAAAAAATTGCTTCTTTCCATTTCTTTTTTATTCCCCTACTTCTTGAGGTTAGAACGTAGACATGATACTGATGAACCAGTTTGTACTATGCTGCCAAAAGGAATACCCTATGGAATGATGGATCAACAAAATAGAGGGAATCTGAATGACTTTATGGGACTACTATGGGAGAGAGAAATCAACTTTCTAGCTCTTTGAGGCACTTTTTAATAAGATATTTTCCTATATCATAACTAATAAACCTACATTCCAAATTTTATATACCTTTTATTTAGGGTAGTATATATGGTATTTTAAACACTTATAAATTTATGTTATCAGTTACTTGTGTCAACAATGTGCTTATGAAATTGGGTTTAGCCTTTTATTAATGAATTTACAATATTATCTTTGTCATTAATCCAAGTGGTTCTAATTATTTAGTTTGAAATTTCTTTAAAACACATTATTGAAATTTATGATTAAACAGACTCAGTTCTGATTTAGTGAGATATTTGGCGTGCTTACCCAATCATTCTAATACACTAAAATAGATTTCTATATCATACTTTTCATATTATATGTACATACAGTCTTCTACATTAGGCTAAAAGAGAATAGTATGTTCATATTTACTATTATTATAGAGCTAATAAGAATGATTGAATGAATACATATACTTGTTACAAATAGTTTCACTTCTACTGGTTTTATATGCTAAGGACTGTATAGAGAAATCTGTCAAATTTAGATATTACTGTCTTAAAATTGTAGTGTCCATGCCAAATAAAGAAACATCTTTTCAGGAAATACAAACAAACAGGAGATTCAACACTTTTGGAAACACAGATAATAGACAGTAAACTTATGAGGTATTTAAGGAGAGTGAATGAATTCCAGTGAGTGGAAATCAAGTCTGTAGCTATACCTTATCTTTTAAGATCTTAGAAAGCAAGTTCTAAATGTATTAATAAAAGTTGTAAGTGATATTTAGTGGGCTGATTTTAAAATACAAATAAAATTAAAACTACACTGAAATACTTTTCTTATGTTTGACAAAGATCAGAAAGGTTGATAAATAACCCAACTGTTGCTCCATAGAACAATCAACTGCTATTTGTTTTCATTGTAATTTTTAATAGTTTTTTGACATGATACAACATTAGAAAGTCCAACTGTATACTTATTAAAAGATATTAATGACAATCTTATATTTAGAAAGGTGTCTTGTTTTGAGATACCCAGTGATTTGAATAAAGAAAAGATTAATTCTTTTTTTTTAATTTTATAATAACAAATTTATTCAGATAAGATTTTTTTTCTAATTTACAACTCATGCTTTGGCATGACATTAAAATTAAGGTTCTGCTAGAAACTGATTTTCCTTTGGATATTAACTCATAAAAGCAAATGAGACTTCTCAAGTAGACGTGAATTCCATTCAGGAGTAGGTTAAAGATATCGGTGCCACTGGGCCCACGTGTTCCTCATCTCTTTTTGGTTCCTGGCCATGCATGAGGTTGATGTGGCTCCTAATTTCCTAACTGGAATCTGTCTTCAGAGTTTTGTCCTTGAGAAGTGTCTATTCCAAACCATGAGCCATAGGGTTCTCCTCACATAGCTTATTTGTGAGAATAAGGTATGTGAGGTAATCAATGCCTTTGGGGCCAGATGATTGTTACAAATGGATTCACTGTGAATGTAGGTTTCATGTTGACTCTGAGCAATGCACTTTGCATTCTCTAAGAAAAGATTAATTCTTTTGTATATTTGTAGATAGGCAAGATTTTAATGGGCAGTTTCTATAACTTTCTATAGTAGACATGGATAGATATCTCTCAACATTTTGTCACTTCTTCCATTATTACTAATTTATTTAGCTAGCCACCATGACTATAAAAGTAACTAGCTTCCTTTATAGCATATGACCAAATTCTGGCCAATGAGATGTAAACAGAAGTGTCTTGTGGTAGCTTTTGGGGCCTTCTTTAAAAGACAACCATTACATGCGTTTAATCCACACTTCTTCATCCCTTCCTCTCTCCTGCTGACTGAACCATAGATGCAACAGCTGCCATTTTGAACCTCACAGAATATGGCTTCATTTTAGAATAGCATAGTGGTGAGCTGAAAAGAACCTGGGTCCCTGAGGATTTGGGAAACATAGCTGTATTATCAGTTCTGCACTCCTAACTCCATACTTTTATGTAAGATAGAAATAAATTTCCATATATGCCATTATTTTTCATCTCTGTAACTTATGGACAAGTCCAATTTCTACTGATAGACTGACCATGGCATTTACAAAAACTGTGCCTTATGACAGGATAGAGAGCACCATGAATACATTAAGAAAAATGAAAACTGATTCTGAACAAAAATCTAAGTACTTAATGATGCCAAATGAAACAGAATTTGGAAATTTCCAGGTGGAAAATGTGACAGCATAAGGAGTTTATCCTCTTCCAGGGACTCATTATTCTACCTAAGAAAAAAGACAGGATCTCTGAAATGCCAAAGGAACAATGTCTGGGTGGTCATAGTGAAAGCACTGTGTGAAACCACTACAGCCTAATTAGCAGAGAGTGCATTCCCCAGTTCAATCTCCAGGCCCCATCTGCTTCTCCTGCCCTGGGTTCTTGCTTGTTGAGGGCCTGAATTCAGAGAGCTGACATTTAATCACCTCATTTGGACTTTTCTGAGTCCACTCCAGAGCCCCAGGACTAAGTTCCATTAGCTGATTTTATTCATTTAACAAGATGGCTGCTTCACCAACATTTATCACATTCTTGATCAAGTTCAGAAGAAGGAGGCATGGGTGTTACTTTTTTTATGAGGAAAAGCAGAACCTTCTTTTACTTTTCAGAAGTCTTCCCCTTGTGTTTCACTGGCTAGAACATTGTCACATGGCTACTTTTAGCTGCAAGAGGATGTTTTCAAAAGTGAGTACTTTGCTGGGGGCTGGGTTCATCACTGCCTCAAAGGAAACTGGTTTATCTGAAAGGAAGGAATAGGGAAGGATGTCTACCGCACTGTATGTAAAGTCATTGAGAAAGGTGGGGACAGAGATGACTAGAGGGTACATGCTCCAGTAAATAAAGGAGGCTGCCTTTATTCAGTGTTCCCAGATTTTCCAACATTTTCAGAGAAGCCAGAAATATAAATTTTTATGAGAAATTTTATGATTTCTAAAACATTGTGCAGCCAAATAAAATATTTTACTGGTCAAATGTGACCAGCTTGTGGCCTCTGACTTGGGCATTTAGGCTCAGATGTATGAATTTGTGTTGTGAATTACAGGTCTTCTCTACTCCATGGTTCACCCTTTATAGGACTCTGAAGGTGTCTGCTGCAGACATAAAGGTCCTGGGTATTTGGACTACATGCATAACACTCAATGCCCCGCCCACATCGTGCTTAGTGAGTGGTATTTCTCTCTGTTGCTTGCCATCCATTTCAGTGCCATTTCTCCTAAAATGACTCAGGCTTCTTTTGTCTCAGTCCCAGTACTTACTAGGATGCTTGACCACCTTTCTTAGATTTCAAGTAACATTCTCATTTGAAGTGTGTTTAACTAGTCCCATAGTAACAGCTGAACCTCCAGAGGATCTGATCTCAGTGGTAGGAGCATGGCAGAGACCTTGAGGCACTCTCAGTTTATCTGTTATTGAGTCCCTTCTCCATCCAGGGACCCCAATTTCTTAAGAAATATGATGTCCTGGAAGATGGGTTGCTAATAGTTTACTGGTTTCTTCAGCTTCCTCAGTTTGGTGAGTCCATTAAGCATTCTCAGGGTAATGTCCATCATTTCCCTCTGGCTCCATGTTAATATCTAAGAATGGTCACTTTGTGCTTTTGGGCTCTGTAATTGCAATGTTCCTCCTGTCAGAGTAAAGGTGCTTTCTTTGCAGAAATATGAGGGGTTTTGCCTGAGGCCAGAAGAGTACTGTACTTTTGGCGTTAAATCTCTAATGATACTGCCCGGTTATAATGCAACTGTGTAGATCCACATTCAGAGAAACCTGGCGTTCCATAAAAAAACAATTAAAAGTTTTAATGCCTCCTCTTGAGAAAACACAAAGCCACTGTTTCATATATTTTGTCCATTTTTCTACTTGTTTCAGCTGGAGGAATAAATCCAGTCCCTGTTACTCCATCATGGCCAGCAAAGGTGGTAAAAATGCAGCCTAGCTAAAGCTGTTTTGATTTTATAATTGTGATTCTTTTCCTCCCAGAAGCAGCTCTGTTATTTCCACACTATCATTAACAGCTCTGGATTTTCTACTTTTTCTTTGTTTTTCTATTATCTTTCCCTGGTACCTCCATTGGCTTAATAAAGAGCTAACTAGCAGGGTGCCTGGGTGGCTCAGTTGGTTAAGTATCTGACTTCAGCTCAGGTCATATCCCGGTTCATGGGTTTGAGCCCCATGTCGGCTCTGTGCTGATAGCTTGGACCCTGGAGCCTGTTTCGGATTCTGTGTCTTCCTCTCTCTATATCCCTTGCCTGGTCACACTTTGTCTCTCTCTCTCTCAAAAATAAATAAACATTAAAAATATACATATTAAAAAAAAAGAGCTAACTAGCTGCCAACCCAACTTGGGCAATTTTATCTCGGAATGTAAAAAAAAAAAAGCTGAGACTGGGGCTGAGGGTCAGCAGTGGAAGAACAAGATGGCAGATAAACCATTTAACATCTTTGCTTTTACCCCTCTTAATTCTACTTATTTCTCTTTTTAAAAAAACTTTCTTTTTAAAAAAAATGTACATCCAAATTAGTTAGCATATAGTGCAATAATGATTTCAGGAGTAGATTCCTTAATGCCCCTTACCCATTTAGCCCATCCCCCCTCCCACATCCCCTCCAGTAACACTCAGTTTGTTCTCCACATTTATGAGCCTCTTCTGTTTTGTCCCATCCCTGTTTTTATATTATTTTTGTTTCCTTCCCTTATGTTTATCTGTTTTGCCTCTTAAAGACCTCATATGAGTGAAGTCATATGGTATTTGTCTTTCTCTGACTGACTAATTTCACTTAGCATAATACCCTCCAGTTCCATCCACGTCGTTGCAAATTGCAAGATTTCATTCTTTTTGATTGTCGAGTAATTCTCCATTATATATAATATATATATATGTATATATATATATATATATATATATATATATATATATATATACCACATATATTAGCTTATATATATGTACCACAACTTCTTTATCCATTCATCCACTGATGGACATGTGGACTCTTACCATACTTTGGCTATTGTTCATAATGCTTCTATAAACATTGGGATGCACGTGTCCCTTCAAAACACCACACGTGTATCCCTTGGAAAAATACCTAGTAGTGCAATTGCTGGGTCATAGGGTAGTTCTATTTTTAATTTTTTAAGGAACCTCCATACTGTTTTCCAGAGTGGCTACACCAGCTTGCATTCCCACCAACACTGCAAAAGAGATCCTCTTTCTCCGCATCCTTGCCAACATCTGTTGTTGCCTGAGTTGTTAATGTTAGCCATTCTGACAGGTGTGAGGTGGTATTTCATTGTGGTTTTGATTTGTATTTCCCTATGATGAGTGATATTGAGCATTTTTTCAGGTGTCGGTTGCCATCTGGATGTCTTCTTTGGAGAAGTGTCTATTCATGTCTTCTGCCCATTTCTTCACTGGATTATTTGTTTTTTGGGTGTTGAGTTTGATAAGCTCTTTATAGATTTTGGATACTAACCCTTTATCTGATATGTCGTTTGAAAATATCGTCTCCCATTCTGTTGGTTGCCTTTTAGTTTTGCTGATTGTTTTCTTTGCTGTGCAGAAGCTTTTTATTTTGATGAGGTCCCAGTAGTTCATTTTTGCTTTTGTTTCCCTTACCTCCAGAGACATGTTGAGTAAGAAGTTGCTGTGGCCAAAATCAAAGAGGTTTTTGCCTTCTTCTTGAGGATTTTGATGGCTTCCTGTCTTACATTTAGGTTTAAGACATTTTGAGCTTAAGTTTATTTTTGTGTATGGTGTAAGAAAGTGGTCCAGGTTCATTTTTCTGCATGTTGCTGTTAAGTTTTCCCAGCACCACTTGCTGAAGAGACTGTCTTTATTCCCTTGGATATTCTTTCCTGATTTGTCAAAGATGAGTTGGCCATACATTTGTGGGTCCATTTCTGGGTTCTCCATTATGTTCCATTGATCTGAGTGTCTGTTCTTGTGCCAGTACCATACTGTCTTGATGATTACAGCTTTGTAGTATAGCTTGAAGTCCGGGATTGTGATGCCTCCTGCTTTGGTTTTCTTTTTCAAGATTGCTTTGGCTATTCAGGGAATTTTCTGGTTCCATACAAATTTTAGGATTATTTGTTCTAGCTCTGTGAAGAATGCTGGTGTTATTTTGATAAGGATTGCCTTGAATATGTAGATTGCTTTGGGTAGTATCGACATTTTAACAATATTTTTTCTTCCTATCCAGGAGCATGGAATCTTTTTCCGTTTTTTTGTGTCTTCAATTTCTTTCATAAGCTTTCTATAGTTTTCAGCGTATAGATGTTTCACCTCTTTGGTTAGATTTATTCCTATGTATTTTTATGGTTTTCGGTGCAACTGTAAATGGGATCGATTCCTTGATTTCTCTTTCTGTCACTTGATTGTTGGTGTGTAGGAATGCAATCTATTTCTGTGCATTGATTTTATATCCTGCAACTTTGCTGAATTCATGAATCAATTCTAGCAGTGTTTCGGTGGAATCTTTTGAGTTTTCCATATACAGTATCATGTCTTGTGCGAAGAGTGAAAGTTTGACCTCCTTCTGGCCAATTTGGATGTCTTTTATTTCTTTGTATTATCTGATTGCAGAGGCTAAGTCTTCCAATACTATGTTGAATAACAGTGGTGAGAGTGGACATCCCTGTCTTGTTCCTGACCTTAGGGGGAAAACTCTCTGTTTTTCCCCATGGAAGATGTTATTAGCTTTGGGTCGTTCATATATGGCTTTTATAACCTTGAGAGGATCATATGGTTCTTGTCCTTTCTTTTATTGGTGTGATGAATCACGTTAATTGTTTTGCAGATATTGAACCAGACCTGCAACTAGGTATAATCCCCCTTGGTCGTGGTGAATAATTTTTTTAATGTATTGTTGGATCTGGTTGGCTAATATCTTGTTGAGGATTTTTGCATCCATGTTCATCAGGGAAATTGGTCTATAGTTCTCATTTTTAGTGGGGTCTCTGTCTGGTTTTGGAATCAAGGTAATGCTGGCTTCATAGAATGAGTTTGGAAGTTTTCCTTCCATTTCTATTTTTTTGGAACAGCTTCAGAGAATAGGTGTTAACTCTTCCTTAAATGTTTGGTAGAATTCCCCGGAAAGCCATCTGGCCCTGGACTCTTGTTTTTTGGCAGATTTTTTATTACTAATTTGATTTCCTTCCTGGTTATGGGTCTGTTCAAATTTTCAATTTCTTCCTGTTTCAGTTTTGGTAGTGTATATATATTTCTAGGAATTTGTCCATTTCTTCCAGATTACCCATTTTATTGGCATATAATTGCTCATAACATTCTCATTATTGTTTTTAATTCTGCTGTGTTGGTTGTGATCTCTCCTCTTTCATTCTTGATTTTATTTATTTGGGTCTTTTCCTTTTTCTTTTTGATCATACTGTCTAGTGGTTTATCAGTTTTGTTAATTCTTTCAAAGAACCAGCTTCTGGTTTCATTGATCTGTTCTACTGTTTGTTTGCTGTTTCGATAGCATTGATTTCTGCTCTAATCTTTATTATTTCCTGTCTTCTGCTGTTTTTGGGTTTTATTTGCTCTTCTTTTTCCAGCTCCTTAAGGCGTAAGGTTAGGTTGTGTATCTGAGATCTTTCTTCCTTCTTTAGAAGGCCTGGATTGCTATATACTTTCCTCTTATGACCACCTTTGCTGCATCCCAGAGGTTTTGGGTTATGGTGTTATCATTTTCATTGACTTACATATACTCTTTAATTTCCTCTTTAACTGCTTGGTTAGCCCATTCATTCTTTAGTAGTATGTTCTTCAGTCTCCAAGTGTTTGTTACCTTTCCACATTTTTTCTTGTGGTTGATTTTGAGTTTCATAGCGTTTTGGTCTGAAAATATGCACGTATGATCTTGATCTTTTTGTACTTGATGAGGGCTGATTTGTGTCCCAGTGTGTGGTCTATTCTGGAGAATGTTCCATGTGCACTTGAGAAGAATGTATATTCTGATGCTTTAGGATGAAATATTCTGAATATATCTGTTAAGTCCATGTGGTCCAGTGTGTCATTCAAAGCCATTGTTTCCTTGTTGATTTTTTGATTAGATGATCTGTCCATTGTTGTGAGTGGTGTGTTGAAGTCTCCTACTATTATCGTATTGCTATCAATGAGTTTCTTTATGTTTGTGATTAATTGATTTATATATTTGGGTGCTCTCACATTTGGCACATAATTGTTTACAATTGTTAGGTCTTCTTGATGGATAGACCCCTTGATTACGATATAATGCCCTTTTGCATCTCTTGATACAGTCTTTATTTTCAAGTCTAGATTGTCTGATATAAGTATGCTACTCTGGCTTTCTTTTGTTGACCATTAGCACGATAGGTGGTTCTCCATCCCCTTATTTTCAATCTGAAGGTGTCTTTAGGTCTACAGTGGGTGTCTTGTAAATAGCCTATAGATGGATCTTGTGTTCTTATCCATTCTGTTACCCTATGTCTTTTGATTGGAGCATTGAGTCCATTGACATTTAGAGTGAGTACTGGAAGACATGAATTTATTGCCATTATGTGGCTTGTAGAGTTGGAGTTTCTGGGGATGTTCTCTCGTCCTTTCTAATCTTTGTTGCTTTTGGTGTTTGTTTGTTTATTTATTTATTTATTTATTTATTTATTTATATTTTCATCTTTTCTCCCCTCAGAGAGTCCCCCTCAAAATTTCTTGCAGGGCTGGTTTAGTGGTCAGTAACTCCTTTAATTTTTGTTTGTCTGGGAAAATTTTGATCTCTCCTTCCATTTTGAATGACAGCCTTGCTGGATAAAGAATTCTTGGCCGCATATTTTTCTGATTCAGCGCATTGAATATATCCGTCCACTCCTTTCTGGCCTGCCAAGTTTCTGTGGATAGGTCTGCTGAAAACTTGATCTGTCTTCCCTTGTAGGTTAGGGACTTTTTTCCCCTTGATACTTTCATGATTCCCTCCTTGCCTGAGTATTTTGTGAATTGGACTATGATATGCCTTGTTGATGGTCAGTTTTTGTTGAATCTAATGGGGGTCCTCTGTGCTTCCTGGATTTTGATGTCTTTGTCTTTCCCCAGGTTAGGAAGGTTTTCCACTATGATTTGCTCACATAACCCTCCTACCCCTATTTCTCTCTCTTCCTCTTCTGGGACCCCTATGATTCTGATGTTGTTGCTTTTTAATGAGTCACTGATTTCCCTAATTCTTAAATCGTTCTCTTTTGCTTTAATCTCCCTCTTGTTTTCTGCTTCATTATTTTCCATATGTTTATCCTCTGTATCACTGAATCTCTGTTCTGTCACATCCAGCCTTGCCGCGTTGGCATCCATTCATTATTGCAGCTCAGTTATAGCATTTTTTATTTCATTATGATTTGTTTTTACTTCTTTTATCTCCACGGATAGGGATTCTAATCTATTTTTGACTCCAGCTGGTATTCTTATCATCATGATTCTATATTCTGGTTCAGTCATCTTGCTTATATCTGTGTTGGTTAAGTCCCTAGCTGCCATTTCTTTATGCTCTTTCTTTTGGGGTGAATTCCTTCGTTTTTGTCATTTTGAAGGGAGAAAAGGAATTAGTGAGGTAGAAAAAATTAAAACTAAAAAAAAATTAAAGTTAAAAAATTGAAAACGCATACACAAAAAAAATCGAATAAATGATGCTAGATCCTAGGTGTGTTTTGGTCTGGGTGTTGTAAGTGGCTTGATAGATTAGAGAAAAAAAGGGGAAAGAAGAAAACAAAAGGAAATCTTTTGAAAATTTGAAAAAATGAATACACTGAAGTAGACTAAAATCAAATGATGGAAGGAAACTAGAATTTGAAAATTTACACAAAAGTAAAAAATATAGTGGAAAATATTTTTAAAAATATTTTTAATAAAAATTAAAAATAAAGATGAATTTTCTTTCTGTATTCAAGAAAAAAAAGAAATGAAAAAGAGAAAAAAAAGGAAAGTGTTTGAAAATTTGAAAAACGAATACACTGAAGTAGACTAAAATCAAATGATGGAAGTAAACTAGAATTTGAAAAAATTTGCACAAAAGTAAAAAATATAGTGAAACAAATTTTTAAAAATATTTTTAATAAAAATTGAGAATAAAAGTGAATTTTCTCTTTCTGTATTCAAGAAAAAGAAAAGAAATGGAAAAAGAGAAAAGAAGAGAAAAGAAAAAAAAGAAAGAAAAAAGTGACTAGATGAACTTGCCAACAGACTGAAATACGACTGAAATTATTTTGTTTTTCCTAGATCAGATTATGAAGCACTTTATAGTCCATAAACTAAGCAGGAGGTGAGCATTCTGTTCTTGAAAAGCCAGGTTGGCCAAGTTGGGCAGGGCTCAGTGTAATGGCTCCACTCTCCACTAGATGGCGCTACAGCCTACCGGGGTGGATTGTAGCAGCCTCATAGGTGAGTCTGTGCATGCGTGGGAGCAGTGAAAATGGCGCCACCCAGCCTGTTCTCCCGGATCAGCAATCGTGCACCCGTCCTCTGTCTTCAGCTTTCATCCACTCCCACTTTTCCACTCTCCGTGACCAGGCCCCAGGCAGTACCTCTCTCCCGAGTTTTGTCTCAGATGAGGCTGTTTTCCCTGGCCCCTTACTTCTGAAGGACTGCGGCTTTCACCCGTTCGGCCCCTCTGTGGGAGGGTCTCACCGAACAGTGGCTGAATGAACACTGGCTGAATGTCGGCTGCACCCAGGAACGCTTGCTGGACCCTGCTGCTGCCAGTGCCCTGAGACTGTGGCCAGGTGGCCCCCCAAAAAGATCGCGAGATAGTGTAGCAGCAGGGTTTCAGGGATTATGGAAAATCACAACACACATCTGGCACCAGGCTTCACCCTTAACAACCTTGTTCCAGCACCAGCGAATATGGCCATTCTTTGTGGTCTGCTGGGCCCTGATGGCCTCACAGCCTCTACCAAATGTCCTTCCAGTAGTGGAACTGCTTTTCCCCGTGTGGCCTGAGAACCTCCCGGACCCCACTCTGTTCCTGGGGATTCACCCTTCCCACCAGAGCACCGCCAGGTATCAAGCTGTGGATTTGCAGACTCTGTGCTCCCCCTGTTTACAGTCTTAATGGAATTTAAACCCTCTCCTTTCTCCTTTCTCCCTTTTTAGTTCAGTCTCTGCGGCTGTTTCCAATTTTCCACTTTCTCTCTAACTGGTTTTGGGGAGGGGTGCTTTTCCCGTATTCTCCCCCTTGTCTCCATCCTCTCTCCACCTGCAAAAGCACCTCCCTGTCTCCCACAGCTTCTCACTCCCCAAGTTCACCTCTCCATGCCATGTACCTGCTGAATTCTGTGGTTCAGGTTGTGCAGATTGTTGTGTTAATCCTCCAATCAGTTTTATAGGTATGCAGGATGGTTTAGTGTTGGTCTGGGTACACTTCATGGACACGAGACACACAAAAAACTTCCATGCTGTTCTGCCATCTTGGCTCTCCCCCTCTTATTTCTATTTCTATTTCTATTGCTAGTTTACTGTTTGTCTCCACCACCAGAAGGCTTTCATCTCTATGAGGATAGGGACCTTCTTGTCAGTGATATTTACTTCTGTGTACTTAAGTAAAGATGCATGTGCTTTGCTCATAGAAGGAATTGAGTGTATTTTAAAAATGAATACATATTATAGCAAAATGAATTGGTTGCACATGTGAATAGAGTTGAGGAAGAAAACCTTAAGAACCATTTGGTAATGGCTTTTGAGGTTTTTGTCTGTTTGTTTTAGGAGCACTACAACCCACAGACTGAAACTTGTAATAATATTTCCTGTGTTAAAAAAAGTCCAAGTAAAATGTTACTGGAGTTTGAAGATTTTTAAAAATTTTATTAAATTATACAATGCTTTCTACTTATAGCTTTTCTATTAAGCACCTTTGGTAGAAGCATTAACATGTATTTGCTCACCACAGGAACTATTGTATAAAAAATATAGATTTTGAGACCCCAGTGACCTAAAAGGACATATAATTCAAAATTTTGGAATAGCATGGACACAGGAAGAATGAAGGTTATTGATTGATAGTATTAGGGTTCTTTCTTCGTTGAAAGAAAACAATTTAAAGGAAGGGGATGTTGCTATTTTGATGAAGTAAATTAATTTTGGTAAGAACTTTAAAAAATCAATAGCCTTACAAAAATCTGGCTTAACCTATAAACTTCCTGTAACATTTATAAGCTCCTTGGGGATTTGTAGTTTGCTTGTTTGTCTTTTGTAGAGGAAGGAGAAAACTAAGGTTCACCTTTTGTGGCAAGCACTTTGTACACACTATTGATTACTGCATGGTCCTTTAGATGTTGGTATAAGTGAAATTCATTTCCAATGCCCAGAATATTACAATCAAACAGTCACATTTGATTTTCATTAAGAGTGAAGCAGGCACAGTATAGTAGATACTGAGTTTTATATACATTTATATTTTAAAAAACTTACATTATTGTTTCCTTTTATACACAAAATGGACAAATGATAAGGCTTTGAACTTATCAAACAAGTCTGTATTTAAAGATGTTTGATGGGGTACCTGGGTGGCTGAGTCAATTAAGTGTCCAACTCTTGATTTTGGTTCAGGTCATGATCTCACAATTCATGAGATTGAGCCCCATGCCAGGCTCTATGCTGAAAGTGTGGAGCCTGCTTGGGATTCTCTTTCTCCCTTTCTTTGTTCGTCCCCTGCTCATGCTCTCTCTGTCTCTCTCAAAATAAAAAAAAAATAAATAAATAAAAACTTGAAAAAAAAGATGCTTGAGAAGTTGTGGCTATTAGCATTGAGTATCTTTTATAGCAAGCAAGCCTGGGTTTTTGTGAATGATCTTTTTCCTCCATCCTCCTGTCTGCACTGGAGCTGTCCCTCTGTGTCCCCAGAAAGGCTACATTCATAATGTCAGATTGCAGCATATTTGTCCCAAAAGGAGCCTCACCCCTCCTTTGTGAGGTGTGGACACCAAGGTCACAATTCATGGCAGAGGTTGAATTGGGTTTAGCCCAAGAGAAGTTCCACCTGGAAATCATGCTCTTCTTTTACCCCTTACCCCTGCCACACCTCAGCTTGAGCTTCTAATCAGACACTGAGATTTGTTCATTTTATACCCTACATATATGCATAAATTCCATCTTTTCCTTTGTCGTTGCTAATGCCATTCGTTCTAACTCTATCATGTCTTTTTTTTTAGTGTTTATTTTTGAGAGAGAGAGAGAGAGAGAGAGAGAGAGAATGCAGGTGGGGGAGGGGCAGAGAGAGAGGGAGACACAGAATACAAACCAGGCTCCAGGCTCTGAGCTGCCAGCAGAGCCTGTGCCCCATACGGGGCTTAAACTCACAAACCATGAGATCATGACCTGAGCCGAAGTCTGATGCCTAACCAACTGAGCCAACCCCCTAACTCTATCATGTCTTAACAGGACTAAGCAAAGAGCTCCTGACCAGTCTCCTTTAAGAAAACCTTTTAGTAGTTCCTAATACCTACAGAATTAAATTACAGCTTCTTAGCATGCTTGTGAGGCTGTGTGTGGTCTAGCCCCTGTTTACCTCTTCTGGTTATTGTCCTTGACACTTGCCTGAAGCAGCAGTTCTAGATGACCTGTGGTTTTTCTGAAGCTATCATGATGCATCTGGCCTCTGAGCCTTGCATTTGTTCATGTTTCCTCCTTACATGTTTGGCAATTTCCTGTATATTCTGTAAAACTACCATGACTATTACTTCCCTAGGAAAGCATGAGACACCCAGGCTCAGCAGTTTTCCTCCTCCTTTGTGAAGTCACACACCTGTTACGGCAATCCTGATATACATTGCGATTATTTGTTTAGGTCTGTTTTTACTTTGTGTGCGATGCTGCTTTCTTCATGCTGTAATGACTCTGAGTGGTGGCTAGGAAAATGGAATACCAGATAATCAGAGCTGGTGTGTTCTTTTTGTAAAACTTTATGCACGAGATGGTGGATGTATGTATTTATATGTCCATATAACCAGATTAGGTAAGTGAAAGTCATGATATGGTCATAAGTGAGGAATTATTCCAGCTAAAGGCAGTTCTTTGGTGACAAAGGCTCTGACCACAATAAATTGTCATGATGGTTCAAGAATGTAGTTTTAGTTTTCACTTTATGAGAGAACTGATGATCAAAGATTAAAATTAGGATAATTTCAAAGTAGACACTTATGCTGGAAATAAGATATGCGGATAGTAAAGAAAATTGACCATTAAAATCTATTTAGAAAATGTTCTACTTATTTTAACTTTGGAATTACAATTATAACATGGATTTCATTTCATATAAATGGTAGAGATATTTTTGTTGAATAAGTTTGCTAGGAATATATTTAATTTATTATAGGTCAGGGTAGTTTGAGCAAATAGCATTCAGTTAAGTTGGCTGGAGATAAAATAGCAGGTTTTTAATGCCAGCCAATGAGAAAGAACCTACTAGAACTATCATTAAGTAGTTTTACAGGCTTGCAAATCTAAATTTAACAAATGCTCATTTCAGAATTTTAGCTAAATCATATTCTTGGGAGAAGTTTTTAATATACAAATAGCACTTGGATGTTAAAAAAATAAGTTAAATTTTCAGTAAAATAGCATGGCAGAATATCTCTGAAATTTGAAGATATAGGTATCAATTGCTTAAAAGTATTTGAGTATGTAGAAATTCTTTAATGTATCATTTATACTTATAGGTATTAACCCATGCAAAACAAATGACATGTATTTGAAAACAGTGAGACAAAATTTAAATATTATTTTAGAGAGACAAAAGTTGAATGGGATAACTGAATGTTTTAGAGTTATGACAGAATATGATGCAGCATTGTAAAATTTAAAAGATATGGCTTTCTTAAAAAAATAAACATTGAGTTAGTAGCTCTACTCCTATATCCCAAAGAACTGAAAAGAGATACTTAAATAGAAGGACATACATGTTTATAACAGCAATATTCCTAATAGCCAAAAGGTGGAAATATCCTGAATATCCATGAATTGGATGAATGGATAAACAAATTATGTTATATACATATGATGAAATATTATTCAGCTTTAAAGAGGAAAGAAGTACTGATACATGTCAAAATGTAGATGAATCTTGAAAATATTAGGCTAAGTGAAAGAAGGCAGAAGTAAAATCATACATGTTATATGATTCCATTTATATGAAATGTCCAAAATAGGTAAATCCAGAGAGACATAAAGCAGATTGGTGGCTGTCAGGGTCTGGGGATGGGAATGGAAATGTAAGGAGAAGTAACTTATGAAAAACTGGAATTTTCCTTTGGCATAATGAAAATGCTTTGAACTAGATAGATGTGGTGGTTGCACAACATTGTGAATGCACTAAATGTCACTGAACTGTTCACTTTAAAATGTTTAATTTTATATGAATTTCACCTTAGGGGAAAATGAAAGCATTTCCTAAAACAATTCAAAAGTGTTAGTGGGAACATAGTTAAAGGACATGATAAACATGCTTTGGGAAGAAATCTAAGTGACATTTAAAATTTGCTATGCTATTTTATTTTTATTTAAAAGTTTTTTTAATAAATTTTTAAATGTTTATTTATTTTAGAGAGAGACAGAGGGAGAGAGAGGGGTTAGAGGGAGAGGGAGACACAGAATCTAAAGCAGATTCCAGGCTCTGAGCTGTCAGCACAGAGCCTAATGCGGGGCTTGAACCCACAAACCGTGAGATCATGACTTGAGCCGAAGTCAGATGTTTAACCGACTGAGCCACCCAGGTGCCTCTCTATGCTATTTTAGTAACTTAACCATTGCTATTTTTATTTATTTATTTATTTATTTGTTTGTTTGTTTGTTTGTTTATTTTTCAATATGTGAAATTTATTGTCAAATTGGTTTCCATACAACACCCAGTGCTCATCCCAAAAGGTGCCCTCTTCAATACCCATCACCCACTCTCCCCTCCCTCCCACCCCCAACCATTGCTATTTTTTACATGTCATAAGATTATGTTATTCAACTTTTGACTAATAAATGAAGATAATTTTTTAGGACCCTAGTATATTAGCAATTTCACTACTTTATTGAAGGGTAGAAAATTAAAAGCTTATTCTGATTGCTGCAGTCAGAGCTTAATGTCCTTTTGAATAAACAACAGTTGTAAATCACATAATCCTTGACACAGTGGGCCACCTCTCATTTTTTCTGTATATGCAACTTCCTTTCACCACAAGGCAATATATACACTTTCAGTAGGAAGATGCTCATAAAGAGATACAAGAGCTGAGCATGCCTGAATTTTCTTCAGTTGGATTACTCACTTTTCTTCCTCTTAGAATGAGGCATAAGTGTTAGGGAGAGAATCCAGGAAACATGAGGAGTGAGAATAAAGCAGTGTACCATGTAGAGTTGTTTTCAAGATTTTTATTTGTTTGTTTTTGACATTCCACGGTTTCACTACAACTTGTGTGGGTGTGGATGTTTTTTCTCTTACTCAGGATTCATAATGTTTCTTCAGTCTAACGATTCACATGTTTCATGATTTCTGGCACATTATCAGCCATTGTTTCTTTGAATGGTGACTGTCCCCCATCCTTGCACTCTATTCTTTAAGACCTCCTGTCTATCCTCCATGTCTCTTCATCTCTATTTCACATTCTTCATCTCTCTCTCTGAGCCATTTCCTTCTAAACTTTGGCCTTTGCATGTATATTTCCTCTCCCTATAATGACTTTCAGATATTCTCATGGATCATCACTTCCTTTTTGTTAAATTTGATTTTAAGTAATTTCTACACCCAACATGGGGCTGAAGCTCACAACCCCAAGATCAAAAATCTCGTGCTCTACTGACTGAGCCAGGCAGGCACCCTGGATCATCACTTTCCTTAGATATTTGCTCAAAATTTATCTCCTCAGAAATTATGACTCTGAATCTTATCTAAAATTGGATCTATTTAGGGGAGTGCATGGGTGGCTCAGTCGGTTGTGTCTGCCTCCGGCTCAGGTAAGGATCTTGCAGTTCATAGGGTCAAGCCCCGCATTGGGTTCTGTGTTGACAGCTCAGAGCCTAGAGCCTGCTTTGAATTCTGTGTCTCCCTCTCTCTCTGTCCCTCCCCCACCTTGCTTGCATGCTCTCTCTCTCTCTCAAAAACATTAAAAAATAAATAAAATTGCCATCTATTTCAGTCTCTAGCTCATTTTCCTTTTTTATTGTCCTTCAAAAACTATTACCTTGCACAACATTATATATTTATTTTTGTTTATTTGATTATTACATCTTCTCCTGTAAATTGTAAATTCTGCAAGGTCAGGAAAGGGACTTTTCTATTTAGCTCTGTGAGATATCACCAATGGCAAGGACAGTGCCTGGCATATATTAGCATTCAAATCATTATTGAGTGAATAAATCATTGTGCTACATTCTGGGGTAGTTTCTTAGCTCTGTTTTCTACTTATTTTGTTTTCTCTTCATTTGTGTCCAGTATTTTATTTAAACTATTTATTGAGGTTTTTCAGCACTTTAAAGGTGTTGCCTTATTGTCTTTTGACTGTTATCATTCCTATTTTTGTTCCTTTCGATGTCCTTTTATTTTTCTCTGGCTACTTTTAAATGTTTCTCTTTATTTTTGGGTTTTAATAATTGGATTATTATGTGCCCTGCTATGGTTTTACTTATGTTGACTCTGCTTGAGTTTCATTGATCCTTATTCTTGGACCTGTGGGTGTATAATTTAATCAAACTGGAAACATGTTCAATCATTATTTCTTAAAAATTATTTGTTTATCTCTGAGATTATAATTAGATGTATATTAGATCATTTGATATTGATAGGTTACTAATGTTCTAATTTTTTTTAGTCCTTTTTCATTTTTGTGTTTTATTTATTTTGGATAATTTATTTTTTTAAAAATATATTTACTTTATTTATTTATTTATTTAGAAGTTTATTTATTTTGAGAGAGAGAGAGAGAGAGGGAGAGAGAGAGAATCCCTCCACATGTCAGTATGGGGCCTGACATGGGGCTTGATCTCACTAACCATGAGATCACCACCTGATCTGAAATCAAGAGATGGATGCTTAATGCACTGAGCCACCCAGGTGCCCCTATTTTGGATAATTTCTATTTCCATATCTTCCAGTTTATTTTTTTCATTGTCTAACCTGCTTTTAATATCACTTAGAATATTTTTCATTTAAGATATTACATATTTCATCTCTAGAAGTTCCATTTGTGTCTTTTTTACATGTTCAATTCTTACATGTTCATTATTATGCTCATGTTTTTTCTCTACATTCTTGAATATAAGAGTATACTTATAATAATTATTTTAATGTCCTCATTTGTTAATTTTATCATCTTTGTTACCTTTGAGTCTGTATCTATTGATTTCTTTTTTCTTGGTTATGGATTATATATTCCTACTTCTTTGAATGCTTAGCAATTTTTGATTGAATGCTACACATTATCATTTTGTTATATGTTGAATTGTAGTCTTTTAAGGAATATTGACTGGGCTTTGTTCTGGCAGTTTAGTTACTTGGTAATAGTCTGATTCTTCCAAAGGTTGATTTTAAAATTTGTTAAGGCAGGTCCAGAATAGTCTTTACAAGCCAATTTATTAAGGTGATATCCTTCTGAGGACTCTACCCAATGGCTCATGTGTTACAAAAATATCTGCTCTCTGGCTGGTGGTATTGTGAACCATTCCTAGCCTTGTGTGTGCTCTGAGGATTATTCATCCTTTGTTTTCTGGAGTTTCTTTATCAGCTTCATAGAGTTTGCATTAAGAATTCAGTCAAAGTAGATGATACAAACAAACGGAAAGATATTCCTTGTTCATGGATTGGAAGAATTAATATTGTTAAAATGTCCCTATTGTCCAAAGCAATCTACATTTTCAATGCCATCTCTATCAAAATACCAGAATACCAACAGTGTTTTTCATAGAACTGGAACAAATAATACTAAAATCTATATGGAACCACACAAGACCCCCACATAGCCAAAAGACAATCTCTTCAATACATGTGCTGGAAAAACTGGATAGATAGCTACATGCAAAAGAATGAAATTGGACCACTTTCTAAAATCAACCACAAAAATAAACTCTAAATGAATTAAAGACCTCAATGTGAGACATGAAACCATAAAAATACTAGAAGGAAACATAGGCAATAATTCTTTTGACATTGGCCTTAGCAACATTTTTCTAGATATATCTCCTTGGGCAAGGGAAACAAAAGCAAAAATAAACTATTGGGGCTACAGCAAAATAAAAAGGTTTTACACAGCAAAGGAAACCATCAAGAAAATGAAAAGGCAACCTCCTGACTGGGAGAAGATATTTGCAAATGATATATCTGATAAAAGGTTAATATCCAAAATATATAAAGAAGTTAATACAACTCAACACCAAAAAACCCAGATATCCAATTAAAAGATGGTCAGAGAACCTGAATAGACATTTTTCCAAAGAAGACATATAGATGGAAAATAGACACGTGAAAAGATGCTGAGCATCACTAAACATCAGGTAAATGCAAATCAAAACCACAATGAGATTTTACCTTAGACCTGTCAGAATGGCTAGAATCAAAAAGACAAGAAATAATAAGTGTTGGTGAGGATGTGGAGAACCCTGTGCACTATTGGTGGGAACATAAATTGGTGCAGCCACTGTGGAAAACAGTATGGAGTTTTCTTAAAAAGTAAAAATAGAAACACAACGACAACAAAAACTAAAAATAGAGATATGATATGATCCAGTAATTCCACTATGGGATATTTACCTCAAGAAAACAAAAGCACTAATTTGAAAAGACATAGGCACCCCTATGTTTATTGCAGCATAATTTACAATAGCCAAGATACAAAGCAGCCCATGTGTCCATTGATAGATGAATGGATGAATAATGTGATAAAAAATAAATATATATATTTATATATAAAAATACATATATATAAATACACATACATATATATGTAGTTATACATATATATAACCATATATATATTTATAAATGGAATGTTACTCAGTCATAGAAAGGATGGGATCTTACCATTGGTGACAACATGGATGGGCCTAGAGTGTATTATGCTAAGTGATACAAGTCAGGCAGAGAAAGACAAATACCATATGATTTCACTTATATGTGAAATCTAAGAAACAGATGAAAACCAGACAAAAAGTGGAAAACAGACCCCTAAGTACAGAGAACAAATGGATGGCTGCCAGAGGGGAGGAGGAGGATAGGGGGATGGGCAAAATGGGTGAAGGGTAATGAGCAATACAGGCTTTCAGTTAAGGAATGAATAAGTCACAGGGATAAAAGGTATGGAATAGGGAATATATAGTCAATGGTATTGTAATAGTGTTATGTGGTGACAGATGGTAGCTTACATTTGTGGTGAGCACAGCATAATGTACAGAGTTATTGAATTACTGTATTTTACACCTGAAACTAATATGACATTGTGTCAACTATATTTTAATTAAAAAAAAAAGAAGTCAAAGATTTGAGTGGACCCCCTTGTGAATTTTTGGAGTTCTCTCTCTCTCTGTACAGCTCTTTCCTTTGTGGCTTTATGCCCACAAATTCTAGTCTTAAGTGGAAGTGGGGTAGGATATACCCATGGTTGCACCAGGCTGTGATAATCTTTAAGCTTCTGGCCAGTTATTTTTGGACAAATGTCAAGATGGAACTGTACTAGAGAGAGAGAGAAGAGAGAGAAAGTTAAAGTGTGTGTCCTAAGAGCTTCTATGTGAAACTAAGAGAGATGCCTGGCTGGCTCAGTTAGAGGAGCAAGTGACTCTTAATCTCAGGGTCGTGAGTTTGAGCCCCATGTCAGGCATAGAGGTTGCTTAATAACTAAAACTCAAGAAAAAAACTAAAAGAACACACACAGTGATGCTTTGAGATCTACCAGGGACAAAAAAGGCACATGTTAAAGCAGTCCTGAGAAGTTGTTTTGACACCAAGCTGGCATCCTCAGTGAGCTGGGATTTTATGGGCATTGGAAACATCCTGTTTCTTAGATACATTGGCAAAGATTGCACACCGAGAAGCCAGGGGAGACAAAGAAATGAGGAGGAAGCCATTAATGTATGACTTCCCAGGGGTTCTTCTCCTTGCTTTGAGTTGGGACAGAGGATTTAGATGAATCTGAGTTACCTGAATTCTATGGGAGGAGACTGAGTCGGAGAAATATTGCTGTGTTACTTTTTGGTAATTTTATAGGCTGGTAGTCTGTGAAATACTCTTTGATCCACAAGAGTCCTACTGGTCGATGCATGGGCCAAAAATGAGAGACTAACAATGACTCAGATGCTGTCACAGGAAGAGCTGAACTCTGATAACTGTATGTCAGAAGGAAGAAAAGTTACTGCAAGGAAGTATTGAATTAGCATAACTATGGAGTGTCAGGGAAAGAGTTGTAGGTTATCCTATTTCACAATTGATGACAATTTGTTGTACCAATTGTTGATCATAATTGTCTACAAGGGCAAAAAATGGAAGTCCACATATATGTAAAATAAATGGTTATTTTAAAAAAAATCACTTTGGGTCCTAGCAATGTTACTGGACTGAGTGATCCCAAGCAACATGTTTTGATCAGGGCAGACCTTTCTTTGTTTGTGAGTATGTAATTTTCCTCTATTGTTTGAGTCTGAATGGTATTTCTGAGCACAAAAAAATGGATTGAGTTTGGAGGGCTATATTTAATTAGAACACTTGCTCATCTTGTATATGTTTGCATAATGGTCATATGAATTATAGATATTAAGAACTAATACTTCAGAGATAATTTAGGAATCAACAAATTTTGCTATATATACTATATAAAAATTCTGGAAAGCTAAAGGTTTTTTTAGTTCTTTTTTTCCTCTTCTCCCTTCATGTCTCCTTTTATAGTAGAAGTGATCTTTATCGTCTTACAGTGCTGTGAGGGCTAAAATTTTAAGTCTGTGACTCATGCAAATATAGTAATGTTGTTCAGTGGAGAAAGTAAATGTCAAGTAAATAATTAAGATACTCAATTGATTATAAAATTTTGTTTGAAAGGTAAATATTATTCTCTGAAAAAAGAAAAGGATTAACTCTATACAAATATAGTTTTCTATAAATTTAATTTTTGGTATGAATTTAAACTGTATTTTGAGTAGATCCTTCTGTTTTTAATCCCTTTTAAAAAGCACTTTACTTTGAAAAATATTCAAACTTACAAAAGAGTTTCAGGATTAATATAATAAACTGCTTATATTTTACACACATACACATAACCTATCACTATTATTTATTTTTGCTGAACTTTTTGAGAGTCCATTTATTTTCCTAATACAGGATTAAATCTAGGAACACGTGTTGTGTGGTATTTAGTTTTCTCCTTTATCTCACTTAATTTGGAGTAGCATTTTTGGTCTTTCATGACATTGATGCTTTTGAAGAGTGCGGGTCAGTTCTTTTGTGAAATGTCAGTTTGGGTATCTGTGATGTTTCTTCATGATTAGATTCAGCTTACACGTTAAGTTTTATCTTTTACATGTTGTCAGTTTGTCCCATTAACTGGTGGTATTAACTTTATCGTTTGGTTGAGGTTGTGTCTGACAGTCTTCTTTTTTTTTAATTTTTTCTTAAAGTTTATTTATTTTTGAGACAGAGAGAACGGGGGAGGGTTAGAGAGAGAGGGAGACACAGAATCCGAAACAGGCTCCAGGCTCTGAGCTGTCAGCACAGAGCCCGACGACACGGGGCTCGAACTCACGGACTGCGAGATCATGACCCGAGCCGAAGTCTGATGCCCAACCAACTGAGCCACCCAGGTGCCTCTGCCAGGCTTCTTTTTAAGTTACTATTTCTGCAATTATTAAGTAATCTGTGAGGAAAATCCCTTGAAACTGGGCAAATATTTTGTCCT
Source organism: Panthera tigris (assembly GCF_018350195.1). NCBI lineage: Eukaryota > Metazoa > Chordata > Mammalia > Carnivora > Felidae > Panthera > Panthera tigris. Next base: position 77,322,090 of record NC_056664.1, on the reverse strand, counting down.
AATCACACTTTCACCCAGTGCATTTTAGCAGCTACTCATGGTTCTTGCCTGAATGAACTGTTACTGTTATGGTGATTGTAAAAGGATGATTTTCTAATTCTATTGTTACTTTCATATTTACTACAGGATAGGGCTTTTCCTCCTGTGTTAGTTTGCTAAGGATGCTATGACAAAGTACCATAAACTGAGTGGCTAAAATAGAAATTTACTGTCCCACAGATCTGAGGCTGGAAGTCTGAGATCAAGAAGTCAGCAGGATTAGCTCCTTCTAAGGCTGTGAGGGAGGGATCTGTTCAGACCTCTCTCACTGGTCAGTAGATGACTGTCTTCTATGTTTCTTCACATTGTGTTCCCTCTGTGTATGTCTCTGTATTCAAATATCCCTTTCCCCTTTTTATTGAAGCATAGTTAACACACAATGTTACATTAGTTTCAGGTGTACAACATAGTGATTATGCTATGCTCAGAACAAGTGTAGCTACCATCCATCACCACACAATGCTATTACAATACCATTGACTATATTCCCTATGATGTACCTTTTTAAACAAAATATTTATTTATTTATTTTGAGAGAGGCGGGATGGGGGGGAAAGAGAGAGAGAGAGTATGTGCTCTCAAGTCAGCAAGGGAAGGGCAGGGAGAGAGAGAGAATCCCAAGCAGACTCCACAATCAACGTGGACCCCCACACAGGGTTTGATCTCAGGAAGAGTGAGAACATGACCTAAGCTGAAATCAAGAGTGAGCCGCTTAATTGACTGAGCCACCTAGGTGCCCCTGCTGTACTTCTTACCCATGTGACTTACTCATTTCACATCTGGAAGCCTGTATCTCCCACTCTCCTTTACCAATTTTGCCCATTCCCTGACCCCCTCCCCTCTGGAATGATCAGTTTGTTCTCTATGTTTATGGGTCTGTTTCTGCTTTTTTGTTGTTTGTTCATGTGTTTTGTTTTTAGGCTCCACATATATCATATGGTATTTGTTTTGTCTGACATATTTCACTTACCTTAATGCCCTCTAGTCCAACCATGTTGTCACAAATGGCAAGATGTCATTCTTTGTTATGGCTGAGTAATATTCTATTTTAGATGTATATATCCATTCATCTATTCATGGATACTTGGACTGCTACTGTATCTTGGCTTTTGAAAATAATGCTACAGTAAACATAGGGGCACATATATCTTTAGGTAAGTACCCAGTAGTGGAATTACTGGTTCACATGGTATTCCTATTTTCAAATTTTTGAGGAACCTCCATACTTTTCCACAGTTGGACGCACCAATTTATATAGCCACCAAAAGTGCACAAGGGTTCCTTTTTCTCCATGTTTTCACTAATTTATGTTATTTCTTATATTTTTGATTCTAGCCATTGTAACAGATGTAAGGCAATATCTCATTATGGTTTTGATTTGCATTTCCCTTATGATTAGTGATGTTGAGCATATTTTCACTCAAATATTCCCTTTATAAGAACACCAGTCATATTGGATTATGACTTCACTTTAACTTGATTACCTCTGTAAAGACTATATCCAAATTATATCACACTCTCAGATACTGAAGGTTAGGTTATATGAAATTATTTTTTGGTTGGGAGAAACACAGTTGAACCCATAGCATCTCCCCTCTTTCCCTTTATTGACTATTAGTACGTACTCGTGTTTTTTTTTTTAAAAAAATTATAATCCATTTCTGTCATTATTAATTTTAATGCTCCAATTATCCCAGATTTGGTCTACAGGAGCTTCTCTGGTCTATCTCTGACATCCTTTTAACATTTGTGTCCATCATTTTTTCAGCACTGCCCTACTATCTGGTCTAACAGGCTCCAAGTTCTTTTTATACTTTCCCTGCCCCAGTCCTGAAACTAGCCATTTCTCCAAGGACCTCTGGTTCTTTTTAGAGCTAAGCTCCATTTTCTTTAATTCAAACTTGGCTAGAAAACATAATGGGAGTTTGAAACTATAAACAATAACTAGTAGTTTTCTGAGAAATCTTGTTTGTTTTGTGAATGTTGACTTATAACCTTGAGACTAAAAATGTTTATTAGGGTGACCTACATTTGTTAAAATGATTATTGTAGAAGGTGTCTTTGTTCACATAAATTTCTAACTGTATTTTCCATAATGTGTTGACTTTATTATGAAACTATCATGATCTCTCAATCTGTCTCTAGTTAACCAGTATGAAAGTTACTGTGTAGATTCTCTTAAAATTAGGCAATTAATTAATTAATTATTAATATTTTCTTTATTTTTTGAGGGAGAGAAAGAGAGAGAGAACAAGCAGGGGAGGGGCAAATAGAGAAGGGGGAGAGAGGATCTGAAGTGGGCTCTGTGCTGACAGGCTGACAGCAGCGAGCCAGATGTGGAGCTCAAACTCATGAACTCTGAGATCATGATCTAAACAGAAGTCGGATGCTCAACCGACTGAGCCACCCAGGCACCCCAAATTATTTATTTTTTTGTAAATATTTATTTTACGAAAAATAATGTGACTCTGACAGGTCAATTTTGAATCTCCGTATAACTGTATCAATCCTTATGTCTCTCCTCACTGTCTCAGAGGAACACATGTCCATCCTCCTGAAGGTAAGTCCAGTTACTCATGAATTGGTTCTGTCCTTTCCTATCTCCTTGAGGATCTTGTTCCATCAATTATCTCTACTGTATTTTAAATTTGTCTATCTCCATTGCATCCTCCTCATTCTATAAGCACTGTAAACACAGCCTATAATTACTATCTTCTCTTTACTTTTATCCCTCCTCCTCATCCAGGATAAAGTCCCAGGACTATTGCTTGAGACACAGTATTGCTGGAACTCTGCTAATTTATTATGCTTCTGTCGCATTCACAAAAACTCTAATCCTGATGAATACAACTGCTTGCCCTCTGCTGCCTGCATTTGGCAGCTGATAAAGGTTGCATACCTAGACTGATGCCACTATAAATTCATTCCAACAGCCTCATCAAAGATGTTCAAGCTGCAGAACGACCCCACTCTGTTTCCATGGTGTGCTGTCTCTCCTTCACATGGTTGCTTCTCACATTCTCTGCTGTCTTGGATCTCCCTATATCCCAGTCCTTCACTCCTTCCAGTGCTCTTTGCAGATGATCTTTCCTCCCACTTTGTTCAGGGAAGAGTTACAAGTGAGTCTACAAACTTACTGCTCTGCCGGCACACCTACTTCCTTCCCTCCTGTGACAACGTCCCTCCTTCCATTTGAGGCTCTTCTCTGAACTCTGCTCAGCAGAGCTTCCTCTTTTCTCTTCTACCTCAACTCTAGCGTATCATCTCTCTCTCCTCAGTGTTTAAATGATATTCTGTGTACAAGCCTTTCCCATCACTTTAAAACTGTCTACATCTTTCCTGTGTAAGATAACAAACTCTCCCAGAGCCCATATGTTGCTCCACAGCTACGGCAGCTCCCTTCACTCTTTCATATCCACTTTTCCCTTCTTCCACCACCTCTCTGCTTCTCAATCCACTGTGCTCCCTCTTATGTGACCAAGGCAGGGAAAGACCTCCCACCCGTAAATACTCTGACATGCATTCAGTCCATGTGAATTAGTCCTTGTTGACTTACACCGTGGCAACATTTTATGCCTGTGATGCTCTTCTTCTGAAGGACTTGTTTCCCTTGCTTTCCATTTCCTACCTGCTCCAGTTATTTGATACTCTGGGCTGCCCTCTCAGTCCCCTTTGCAAGCTGCTCTTTCTGCACCAGCTCTAGAATGTTGGTGTTCCTGTCTTAGCCCTCCCCCACACACTGTTTACGCTCCACACTTTTACTACATGCACTCCCCTAGCTTCAGCTGGTATCTTTGTATCCAAAGTCCCCACTTCTGTTTTTGGCTTGGACCTCTCTTCTGACTGTACATCCACATGTCTAACTGGCTCAATCTTTGTATATCCAAATCAGGACTCAATCTTTTACTTCAGAGCTATTCTCCTTTCTTTTATTCCTCAGTTTAGTAACACTGCTTTCCATTCCTCTGCCCATATCCGACAGATTATCAGGTCTGGGAGATGCCCAGTGTTACAATCTTGAGTCTTTCCATTTCTCTTTATTCCCACTACAAGTACTATTATTTCAACTCAACGTTATCTTTCAGCCAGAATACCTCATGCCTCTCATGTGCTTTTCCTGTTTTACTGCCGTTTAATCTGTCTGTTCTCTGCACTGCTACGGAAGGGAACTTTCTACAGTGTAAATTTGATCATGTGGGAAGACTAAACTGCTGATGACTTCTGTTGCCTTAAGAATCAGCCTTGTGGTTCAGCCCTGTGTCAAGCTCCGTGCTGACAGCTCAGAGCCTGGAGCCTGCTTTGGATTCTGTGTCTCCCTCTCTCTGCTCCTCCCTCGCTCACACACACACACACACACACACACACTCTCTCTCTCTCTCTCTCTCTCTCTCTCTCTCTCTCTCTCTCAAAAATAAATAAACATTAGAAAAAATTTAAAAAAAAGGATCAGCCCTATGGATTTCAGGGTCCTTCACGATCTAGTCTCTGCTACTCTGCTAGGAGGTCCAGGCTTCTCTTTACTGTTTACTCCTTTGCCCTTTTGTTTTTCAGTCATACTAAAATTAATTCAGTTCCTAAAATAAAGCATGTGCACTCTCTCCTAAGCATATCTATCTATCTAGTAATAAATAGATCTATCTATCTAATAATCTATCTAGTAATATCTATCTATCTATCTAGTCCCATTTTTCTCAGTTGACTGATAAATGCACTGCATTTTCTTCTTATGTGGGGGAAAATCTTTATATTTACATGTGATATTAGGTATATGATGAAGTCAAAATCTTGTGCATATTTCCTTTAAAGATGAGTGTTCCTTGGAATGTACCTTCATCCAGAATTCTAGGAACCCAACTTTAGATAACCTAGTAACATTTAAAATAAAGTAGTTTGGTTAAGTCGTCCTTACTTTAAGGCAGGAAGACTGAATGGCATTTATGCTGTCACTTCCCCATATTGCCAGATAGTGCTCATTAGCCATGGCACTCTTTTGAAGAGCTGACTCAACCTCATGATTACTCCAGCAAGTCACTGCCAGTAGGAAGTTCTCCTAAGTTGAAACCCTTTGCCAATTATATGAGTGGGCATGGCAAGCAGTTTTGCACTGAGGACTTGAGGACAAATAAGTCCAGGGAAGTGAATTCTTACTTGAATATATACGTATATTATATATATGTGTGTGTGTCTTATCTTAGACATCTATCTTAGATACCATAATCTTAGAGGAATAATTCTGGTCTAGATATCTTTAAACAAGGTATGTATACCCATGGGGGATTTTCCAGGGGTACACAGCTTAGGCAGCTTTAAGGAAATCATTTTGTAGGTGCTCAGCTTCTATTGTATCCCTTTCTAAAGCTGATCTGTCCGAGAACCACTCCTGCAGTCAGTGTTTCTTTCTCCTTTCCTGTCTCCCTTTCCACAGTTGATTGTCCTGCTTTACGAAGGAAATGTGTACCTCTCCCCCATCTGAATCTTATTGTGAGGCATTTTCCAGGGTATAAAAAAACTTAGAGGTACTAAACAGAGGGATGTTTGAAAATGTAGAGCTCCTGAATGAGGGCCCCTAGATTTGGTAAAGTGGACAAACAAAAATAATGGAAGAGAGCAATGCCTGATTTCATTCGGGCCACAAACTCATGGAAGGGCTCTATTCCCATCTTGTTTCTGTCTATGTGTGTTGGAATTGGGATTCATAAACAAAAGTGTGGCTATGGAGCACATCGTGATATTTTTACTTAAGTTGAAAAGTGGCAAATGAAAGTGATTTCACTAATTGGTTTGACCATGAGAACTGCTTTGACAGTAAGGTTTTATATAGCAGTTATGTTTCATTAATTGAATAGGCTAAACCTGAAACTCCGAGTATATTTTAAGATATAGATCGCTCTCTATTACTCTATTTTAAGATATATTTAAATGTAGTAAATAATATTCAATATACTAGAAATTGCATTTTTGTAACTGTTACATTTGAGATAAAAATTTAGATTCAGCGTAAAAATATATGAGGAGGTATATAATTTTTCAAAATTGGTGTCAAATTGCCAATATTTTAGGTACATTGTAAAGCAAATTTTCAAGTTTAGTATCCTATAATAATTTGAAAACAACAAAAAAAAATTGTGCCTTGAATAATGGGGCCCGAGCACGTTCAGACACCACAAAGACCCTCAGAATTTAATGATGAGAAAATTAGGATGCAGAAAAATCAGTGAGTAACCCATAACCATACTCTAAAATAAGGACAGGTCCCAGCTAGTTCTTCTAATTTGTCAGTACACTGTTCTTTATATTCCTTATAAAAGGCCTATAAAATTGGCATTGACATCCCATAGACTTTGATTATACAAGGAAGCACAAATATACCATAAAGTGTAAGAAGCCCCATGTGTAGAGCTCTACTATGTTATAAATTTAGCCTTAAAATGATATAACATACATACTGAACATTAATTGAGCACTTAATTAATAGCAATTTTTCTTACCTTCTTAACATTTAGAAAGGCTTTTAGAAATTATTTTTATAGCACAGATCTTTTAAAATGCCATCTAGGGAACTATGGATCAATTTTTCATTTTCTTTCATTAATTTTTTTCTTGGCAAATAAAGGCATTCCAAGCTGTTACAACTATCATTAATTTACTAATTAGCCATCTTAATACCTTGTAGAAGAAAGAACACCAGTCTCAGGAAATAGGAGTCCTGGACTTTAGTCCCAGATCTATCACTAATTTGTTTTGTGACCTTAGATCTTAATGTGTGTATGTGTGTTTGTCAGAGCATTGAATAGATTTTACTCGGAAGGCCAACTCTAATTGATAACAATTTCCTGGAGTTTTTCATTAAGAATGATTCTAAGGCTACTTCTGACATTTGTGGGAAAGGGTGCTATGACTGGTTTAGAATATTTCTTATGGGCATAAATGAGGAATGTTGTATATTTATCACCCCATATGATAAAAAAATTTATGTTGTCAGTATTTGGTCTTCTGGTACATGAGAGGTGTGTATGTGTGTTTCCTCCTTCTAAATAAGGGTTCATTAAAAAAATAAAAAGTCAACAGTCATATTTTCTTTAATTAATGTTGAAGTAGTTGGCCTTTAAGAATTTTAAAAAATAACTGACAAGATCACCTCACTGTTTCCCTAGATTTACAGCTTAAAAGAGATCCACAAATGAGAATTAGAAATGCATTTATAGGAATTTGAGGAAAGGCCAATGAGTTTGTTTTTGAGGGACAGTTCAGTTGTGGGTAGAGCCTTTTAGAAAAAGAATTGTGTTTGACTCCTCATTTTCCATTGTTTGTTCTATTTCCTTGCAGGTCTAAGAAAAATGATTTGCTTGGTTCAACCAGAGATTATTATCTCTTGATGATAAACTCATTGCTATTAAATTCTCTTACATCATAACATTATATTCAATTCATGCTGGGTGGCAAGACCTTTTATGAATCTCTTACCAAAGATTTGCACTTCCTAGTAGTAAAGTACCTGGAAGTGAACTTATTATGATCATAGGATGAGCATGGAACTATAGTACTAGAAGTAACGTGTTAAAGTGCCATTGAAAAGGTTCAAATGGTATATTGGACACCTGACTTAAGGGGCAATCTATTATAATCAGTAGGGGACCTGTTTTCCTTTTTATCTTAGAATGTTGTCTAGCACATGTATATAACAGTTTTTATTAAATCATATCCCCATGAGACATAATTTTGGGGTTTATGGAACTTAAGGAGGATAGTATCTGGGCTGAAAGGTTGGCAATGCCCAGATCTATCTGAGACTGTGCTACAGTTAATGGATGAGTGCTGTGTGACAGAATTTCAAGAGTTTCAACATGTAGAGAAGATAATAGAGGTCATCTTCAAGTATAAATGTTCCAAAAAGAAGCAATAGACTTACATGCTGAATTTGCTCCTTGTTATGGGATGTAAACTATTATGGGAAATGGGAGGCTGAACTGGGATGGTGTAATGCATGGGGTTGTAATCTATGTAAACTTACCCAGGGTGAGTCTTTGGGTCTTTTTTTTTTTAATTTAATTTTTTATTTTCTAAAATTTACATCCAAATTGGTTAGCATATAGTGCAACAATGATTTCAGGAGTAGATTCCTTAATGTCCCTTACCCATTTAACCCATTCCCCCTCTCACAACCCCTCCAGGAACCCTCAGTTTGTTCTCCATATTTATGAGTCTCTTCTGTTTTCTCCCCCTCCCTGTTTTCATATTATTTTTGTTTCCCTTCCCTTATGTTCATCTGTTTTGCCTCTTAAAGTCCTCATATGAGTGAAGTCATATGATTTTTGTCTTTCTCTGACTGACTAATTTCATTTAGTATAGTACCCTCCAGTTCCATCCACATCGTTGCAAATGGCAAGATTTCATTCTTTTTGATTGTTGAGTAATACTCCATTGTATAGATATACCATGTCTTCTTTATCCAGTCATCCATTGATGGACATTTGGGTTCTTTCCATACTTTGGCTATTGTTGATAGTGCTGCTATAAACATGGGGGTGCATGTGTCCTTTCAAAACAGCACACCTGTATCCCTTGGATAAATGCCTAGTAGTGCAATTGCTGGGTCGTAGGGTAGTTCTATTTTTAGTTTTTTGAGGAACCTCCATACTGTTTTCCAGAGTGGCTGCACCAGCTTGCATTTCCAATTTGGGTCTTTATTTGAGATGCTGCATTACATACTCTGCTTTGCAGACTCTTGGGAACCCATGTTAAAACAGGAATCAAAATAATGGGTTGGGATTCTGAAATCCCCGTGTGGCAGAGACTACTGATTGCTCTTCACTAAACATTTCCCTTTTCTTATTAGTAATAGAATTTCTTTCAAGTCAGTTTTAGTGGAGCAGGTGGTTACCCAGCTAGAGAACACATTTGAATCAAGGTGTGGCCATGTAAATAAATTTAAGCCAATGCAATGTGAGCAGAAATACGTGTAATTTCTAGGTCATCTCCTTAGCACCTGTTTGCCTTGAGTTGTCTCTTCTCTGCTGGCTGGAGAATGGTGACAATTGGATCAGTCTTGGACGTCATGAGTCACCAATGGTAGAGCCACCCTGGGAGCTCCAGACTGCCTTGGGGGAAAATAATGAACTTCATTCTTATTATAAGCCACTCTGTTGTGGGGTCTTTTGTTATAGCAGCTGATGAATACAGGAAATGGTACCCAGAAATGAGGTCCTATGTAACAACAGTTAAAACTATGCTTAGCAGTGTGGCACTGGATTGCAAAGCAGCATATCCTGCAAGTTCTCATGCTGCTGACTGTAATTTAGTATACAGTAACCTGGAAGACGGACTACCTGTTTACTGAGTCTGTTGGTCTAGGGTGACTACATAAAAAAGCTCAAACATTCGATGTTTATTGGCTCCTTCTTCCTGGTTTTTGCACAAGAGAGATGAAAGCAGATGAGATTAGCCAATTTTGTAAGCAGAGATGGAAAAGAGTATAGATCTGCAAAAGGAAAGTCTCTCTGCCTATGACCTGTAGGATAAAATCTGGGGATTCACAGGGTTTGCAAAGTCAACTCTTTTGGAGCAAACTTCTAAAGATAAAACTATCATTCAGAGCTTTGCTCACAAACCTGTTAAGACACACATCCAGACCAGGAAACAACTCCATGGCAAGGATCTGATTATAGGCATTGTTTTTCCTTCCAAGCTTATTGTTTAGAATGGCCTTAGGGTAGCAGTCATGAAATTGAGGAAATACAGAGGTCAGTAAATAAAGGGAAGAGTCACTTAGCTTAAGAACTATGCCTGAAGGAGAACTTTAGGAATGGTTATTGCACTTGGAACTTGGCAGAAGCAAATCTACAAGATCCTACCACAATTTTTAGAGAATTGTTTTGCCAAAGAAACAAGTCTGGCCTAGAAAAGCTTATGATTGTTCTAAAGCATCCTCCCTTCCTCTGAATGTGTACCAACAAAAAGCTGGCATACGTGTCAAGGACCACTTTTTTGTTATGGAAGCACTACACTGGTGAATAAGAGAAAACCATCCAGAGAGCCATGCCAGTGACCACAGAGAATAATTTACAAGGAGTTGCCTCTTGATGAACAAAATCACATTCCAACCAAGAGATCTATACTTTTAGGCAAGGGTTCTTCATAAAATCTGTCCAGAAGAATTCATCATTCCTGCAGATTATTCATGGCTGTGTATGTACCATTCTTGTCTTTTATAAATTGGAAATTTTATGACAGCTATCCTGGTCTTTCTCTACCGCTGCAAATGTGTGTATGTGCATGTGTGTGTGAGAGAGAGAGAGGGAAAAAGAGGGAGAGAGACGGGGAGACAAAAAAGGGAGAGAGAAAGAGGGAAAGAGATGGAAAGAGAGGGGGAGAGAAGAAAGGGAGAGAGAGGGAGAGAAACAGAGAGAGAGAGAGAGAGAGAGAGAGAGAGAGAGAGAGAAAGAGAGAGAGAGAACACTTGGGTATTAGTCTATAGGTCACTGAAATGTGAGGAGCCTCGTTTGGACCTGATGGAAAGGACTTTGCATCACTCAGAGACTCAGGACTTTGAGCTGAATGGAATGAAATGGAGGGGTTTGGGGGGAATGTGAGTGTGCTTTGTATGTGCAAAAAAGGCTGTGTATGAATACTGGGATGAACAGTGGGTTGGACTATGACAGAGATTAGTAACTTCCTACTAGTATTTTTTCTCTTCTTTTTTTTTTTTTAATGTTTACTTATTGATTTTGAGAGAGTAAAAGAGAGAGCAAGCCCAAGTAGGGGAAGGGCAGAAAGAGCGGGAGAGAGAGAATCCCAAGCAGGCTTTGTCTGCATTGTCAGCACGGAGCCTGATGCAGGGCTCAGTCTCACAAACTGTGAGATCATGACCTGAGCTGAAATCAAGTTGGATGCTTAACCGACTGAGCCACCCAGGTGCCCCTCTCTTCCTTTTAGTAAGACAACTTTCTCAGTCAGCTAGAAGTGGCATTTCCAATCTCCCTTGCAGCCAATTACAGACCAGTGGGATGTGAGCAGAAGGGATATATATGATTCCTGGGTTATCTCCTTCAAAATTAATTCATTTGACCTAGACAGCCTTTTTTTTTTTTTTTTTTTTGATACTGACTGGGGAATGGTGAGAAGTGGAGCAACTCTGAGAGCTGAATACAGGTTATGGAAGAGTTGGCATTACTAGGCTGGTTCACATCCAGATGGCTCTGTGAGAGAGTAAGAAACCTCAATCTTATTCAAGCCACTATATTTTGGGGTTGTTTGTGTTACTTTGTTAGAATAGATGAACTTCCTTCTCCTCATATTATGCAGGTAACCCTGGTGGTAATAACAGAATGATTTGTTGGGATGTTGCTGCTAAGCACTGGGGAAGTATGATAACATGTTATCAGACTTCATTGGGAGAACATCCTTCTAGTGCTGGGGTTGCTTGTGTCTGTCTTACACAGTGCTAGATAAACAGTGACATGTTTTGTTTTTCTGAATCTGGTATTATTAGCTTGATTACCTTTTTTTTTTAGGTGAGATTTTCATTGAATGTGTTTATGTAACTGATTACATTTTTATAGGGGTGGAGGATATTCTGTGCAATCTCAATGTGTATTTATATAATTAGTCCAACTCCCAATGTTCTTGGAGAATCTTACCAAAGGATAAATTAATGTATTAGTATGAGATGACCTTTAATGAACAGCAACAACAAAAATGGAATGAGATCCACCAAATAATGGATGCTATGTGGATTTTACAATAATGATACCATAATAACACCACTAAAATGAAGTTATAGAAGGTAATTTTACCTATAATTTTACATTTGGGACAAATGGAAAATGTACACTAATGTTATTCTGGAGGCTGAAAGTAGAACCCAGCTCCCTTGGGTACCTAGAAGATGACCCATTGCCACATTCATATTGGCAGAGAGAGAAAGAGACTTGAGAGTGACTTTATAATCTACCATTTTAGCTTAGCCAAAATTGTGGTGATCTAATTAACATTGTGATTTTAGTGAGGGAAGTGTCTGTCATAGTTATTAATTGTTAACTGATTTGAGATGTTTTGCATCAAAATACATCACACATATAAGGAAACTTGTTTGTATAAGTATGATGCATGGCTGGGATGTACACATTCTTTTTTTTTGTTTTAAGTTTATTTAGTCATTTTTGAGAGAGAGAGAGAGAGAGAGAGAGAGGGAGGGAGAGGGGCAAAGATAGAGGGAGAGGGAGAGAATCCCAAGCAGGCTCCATGCCATCAACACAGAGCCTGACATGGGGTTGAATCCACGAACTGTGAGATCATGACCTGAGTCAAAGTTGGATGCTTAACCGACTGAGCAACCTGGATGCCCTGGGATGTAAAATTCTTATACCCACAAACACATTGATAGTCTTCATAGGTACACTAAAAAATGGATTGATAATATTTGTCAGAGTGAACCCCAAAAGTATAAAATTGGCACTCAAATGTTTTGGGATAGGCCAATAATTATATGGGCCTGTGGAGAAGATAGAACAAAATATCAAAATAAAGATGTTGTTCTTGGTGGCTTGGTCGATTAAGGTCTGGCCCTTGATTTCAGCTCAGGTCATGATCTCACAGTTTGTGGGATCAAGCCCCTGGTTGGAGTCCACGCTACTAATGGGGAGCCTGCTTGGGATTCTCTCCTCTCTCTCTGCCCCTCACCCTACTCGTGCTCTCTTTCTCAAAATAAATAAATAAACATTAAAAAAAACCCCACACAACTTCTCCAGCCTGAATTAATTGCTCTCCAAGAACTCAGATTTATAAGCACGATCAATAAGGGAGCTGTGAATATTGCTTATGAGGCCATGTGATTTAAAATATTACCATGATCTGTTGTTATGTACAGAGATCATGGTGGTGTCTGAATCATTGCTCGTATGGATTGCCCATCAAATTGCAATTGGCAGTAAGTGTGTGTTACTCTGTCCAGTCCCTTTCTCTCTGCCTCTGATAATGAGGGCTACATGTTTACAATACAGCTGTAGGAAGCTAAAGGAAAACTGACTGGTGTTAGTGTTAGGTTTATAAACTCAGATTCTAATGTACTGACACATCAGTCCAGACACTAAATAATTATTGTGCATTTGAATCTGGCACAGATTGTTTTTGTGCATAAAAACCTAGTTAATCTTGGAAATCAAGCATAATACGAATGTATTACTTCATTGATAGCTCTGCCTTGATATTTTTCAAAGTAAGTTAAAGCACAAAAAGTAAACTTTTACTTTAAACATTTTCCTGTGGTGTGTAGCATATACATTCTTTATGTTAATGGCCTAAAATTTGGAAAGGTTGATTCAACAGTGAGTAGGAGAGCCTCTTTCATTTCCTTTATTATAGGTTGTTAGCATTTGAATGTTCTCAGTGCTCTTGAGAAACAGAATAAAAACTTTTCTTCCCTACTCCAATTTTTCTTTCTACTTCTTTGTAACTTTTGGTGCACTGCTCAGCCTGTATCTGAGGCATGCTGGAGTGGTTTTATGTATAGGTATTTCAGAGGTCAGTAGTTTTGCAATCTACAATGCTTCTCTTATGCCATATTGTTAAATATCACTTAGGTGCAAATAAAGGTTTTTTTGCATAATGTTTTTATTATTATTTACCTGTAGCAAAAGCACGGTCCTAATAAAACTTCTAGGCTGATATTCTGAATAACTAAATTGTGACAGTTCAAGCTTTTTTTTTTTCTGCCAGAATGTGTCAGAATGAGCCAGACAGAGTGCCAGAGATGTTGAACTTGATGTTTTCTGTCCCTTGACACATCTGGTGTCAGAAGCTGCCTCGGCTCTGGTAGTGAGTTTATTTTATCTACCTGTAACTGTGGAAATTGATGTGGGACACAGGGACTTATAGTGATGAAGCAATGGGACTATTTTGGCCAATGCTATACTTAGGTTAATATTTATAGGGTCATAGAACTTAAAAATGCAAGGGATCTTTGAGATGATTAAATGTCTCACTTTTTAGGCTGGGTTAATTTGAGGCCATGTCACAGTTTGCTGCTGGTGGTTTTAGTATCAGTGGTTAAAAAGTATTGGAGCAATGCATAGGTCAAAATCTGGTCGTGTTACCTAAGAGGTTCAGGCTCCATTCTCTCTCCCAGTGTCTCGTGTGTCATCAGTCCCTGGCCTCTACCTCATCATTGATGCACACCTGTATTCAGGCCATCCTTAATGAGAGGTCTTGCAAACGGAGCTCTTCCCTTACAATTTTCACATGCCTAATGTCCACACCACCAAAGACTGCATTGCCATCTGCACCATCATTTTAATTTCTGTCTCTTCTTCCTTGGAAATGTATTAAGAATAGAGAAGAGAAGAAAAAGGATGGGAAAGACATATCTTTCAATGACAACTTTCTATCTCAAGAGGACAAATCATTCTTTTTCCGTTGTTTTAGTCCCATCTGAGTAAAACCTCACTACCATTAAGTTGGAGGCCCGATAATGTGATGCCTAAAAGCTTGGATTCTGGAGCCACATTGCTTAGGCTTGAACCCTGGCTGTACCAATTGGATCATCACTTAATTTCTTGGGGCCTCAGTTTTGTCATCTGAAAAATGGGGATATTACTAGTACTAGCTCATATTGTTACTGTGAAAATTAAATTATTTAATATACCTAAAGTGCTAGGAGTACTGCCTGGCAAATGGTAAGTTTTTTGTAAGTCTTTGTTGTTTTTGTTTTTTGTTTTTGTTTTTGTTTTTGAGAGAGAGGAGAGACAGAGTGTGAATGGCAGGGGGTCAGAGAGAGAGGGAGACACAGAATGCAAAGCAGGCTCCAGGCTCTGAGCTGTCAGTGCAGTTCGAACTCGTGAACCACGAGATCATGACCTTAGCCAAAGTCTGATGCTTAACTCACCACCCAGGCACCCCTTTTTTGTAAGTCTTTATTATGAGAGAGAGACACACAAACGGACCATTCTTTGGTTAAGGAAATTTGAATTACTGTGGCCCTCTGCTAGAACTCCTGAACAAGATCTCAAGATCTGTGCTTAGGAGACAAAAGAAATATAACTGACCCACACATTTGATACTATGGGTTTGGCTACTTTTTAGTAACTTCTCCAGCAGAATGTTTGTGATCAGGGGGTGCCTGGGTGGCTCAGTTGTTTGATTTCCACTTAGGTCATGATCTCATGGTTTGTAAATTCGAGCCCAGTGTTAGGCTCTGTGCCAAGAACATGGAATCTGCTTAGGATTCTCTCTCTCCCTCTCTCTCTGCTCCTCTTCCTGTTCATGCATGTGCGCGCTCTCTCTCTCCCTCTCTCTCTCTCAAAATAAACTTTTTTTTTTAAAGAACATTTGTGATCAGATAAACCCCAGAGTCTCTGTCACTGTGCTCATTGTGGATGGATCATGGGTCTGCATCAACCCTGCCCTGACTTCCTGCTCAGATTCCCCCATCAAATGTCAAGCCAGCCTCTCTTTCCTCCCTAAATTTGGAACTTCCAACTCACTGTACTACCTTTAAGCTTAAACAAAAGTTATGGGGTAAAAATTATTAACATGGAGTCTGTAACCTTCTCCCCCCTCTACCGAAATGAAGAGGACAGGGGTGGTGTTGTCACAATTCTCACCAAAAACAAAAACAAAAACAAAAACAAAAACAAAACATTTGGAGAAGAAAAGGACACCTCCCTGAGGTCTGGCACAGGAGGCTATTATTGTTGTTGTTGGTAGTAGTGCAGCAGGGCTTGTGCTCCCGGATGCTTGGACCTCCAACTTCATAGTGGGAGAAAGAGGTGACATAATACTTATGGGCTATTTCTAGCCAGAGTGGGTGATTCCCGGATGAACAAGAAATATTCTCCAGGACTGCTGTTGTATGTAAGAGAAATGTTGGGGGAAGGGGGTGAACAGAAAGGAGAAATTTTAATAAAGGTTTGCTTTGGCCTACATATACCCCTCACAATGTTCAATAAATGCAAGTGAAGAACTTGAGATATTTTCGAAATGGCATTTGGCTGTTGCACTGTGTTTCCTCATTTCCTCATTGTGTCACTGAGACTCACCTGTGTGATTGATTCCTGGCCTCATAGGTGTTACATAAGCCAGTGTCTTCCCCCAGTGGGGAATAGTCTTTTTCTTCATCATTGAACCATTCTCCTGTTTGTAGCTCAAGATCTTCTTTCTGCTTTGCAATTTAGTTGTCAGTTATCCTCCCACCCTAGCCCTTCAGCAATTATTGAAGATACACTATAGCTTCATGTTTGTGGTATGATTCTTCCCACTATGAGTTACTTACCCATTCATTCAATATGTGTTTTAAAAATCCACTTAGAGCTTATTTTGGGTGCCTGAGTGGCTCAGGCGGTTGTGTCCAACCATTGATTTTGGCTCAGGTCATGATCTCACGGTTCATGAGTTTGAGCCCTGTGTTGGCCTTTGTGCTGACAGTGCAGAGCCTGCTTGGGATTCTCTCTCCCCCTTTCTCTTCCCCTCCCCCACTTGTGTGTGCAAGCATGTGTGAGCGAGCATGCTCTCTCTCTCTCTCAAAATAAATAAATGAACATGAAAAAAATTTAGAAATTATAGACTTCTTATAAATAAGGAAAATGTTTGGTATTTTTTTGCCTCTTTGTATGTTTTATATAATTTACTTTTATATTTTCCTAAATGATTTTAAGGCATGTTTCACATATATTATTTTAGTAAATTCTTGGAAAACCCCTTTGTTCATAAAGAGGGAAGGTATTTACCCCATTTCACAGATGGAGAAACTGAGTCTCAGTAATATGAAGTGAGCTACTCAAGTCAAATCGCTGATAAGTGGCAACAATATTCTGTTTCTGAGTTGGTGACTAGATTTTCTCAGCTGAAGCGTAAGAAGTTGGACCAGATTTCTGTTGGTCTGTCTTTCCTCATTTGATACTAAGAGGAGGAAAAGAAGAAGAAGAAGAAGAAGAAGAAGAAGAAGAAGAAGAAGAAGAAGAAGAGAAGAGAAGAAGAGAGAGGAAGAGGAAAAGGAGGAGGAGGAGAGATGAGGAGGAGGAGAAGGAGAAAGAAGGGGAGGAGGAGGAAGAGGAGAAGGGGGGAGGAGGATTCAGAGGAGGAGGAGGAATGAAAAAAGAAAATTCTCAGTGCCTTACATTTCTGTGTGAGCAGTGTCTGGATATTATTTCAGAGTCTTTGGAAACAGAACCTGTTTCTGCCTTTTCATTATGCTTCCATCTCATATTACACTCAGGATGAATCACTAGGTAACTTCTCAGTATTTTGCAAAGTATCTCAGTGTGTGTTTGAGGGAATTATTGCACATGATAGAGGGGCATTAATCATATGAAAATTGTGGGGAAGTTTAATATTTTAAGTTTCTAAAGAGACAGATCAAGTTTTTGGGTTTGAAGGAAATATTGATGGTAAGACATTGATGCTGACACTTGAGTTATGAAGACTGTGATTACAATGGGAATTTATAATAGAAATTTACGTACATTTGACATAGTCTGTAGTATTACTGTAAACTGACTTTCTAAAAAGGTTGCTGCAGTTTTATTCACACTTTGGTGATCTGTTGGACCTAGCTGAACCTTCTTGTGCGTAGCCTCAGAATCATAGTAAATAAAGGACTGGATTAATTAATGATACATATATTGGCTGTATCAGTAATAAATATTAGGATCACATGACACAATGAGGACCTAATTTCACTTGCTACTGAGTGAGTCACCTAGCACTTATGCCTACTGTAATACTTTAAATTAATTTCAGCAAACAGCACTTAATTGCCTTTAAGCCTCTTTTTTGGATGGTATGAGAGCTTACAAGTGGAAATGACACAAAATTGCTCTCCTCTAGCACCTCACTATTTAGTGGAAGAAGAGGACTCATAAAATTTATTAAAATAGAAGATGCTGTGTGTTGTATAAAATAGCTACATAGGCAAAATGAATATATGTTACATGTTTATACAGTCTAATTCACTGTCTACATATTCAGCTATTTGGACAATAGTTTTTGTAATGTTCGATTGAAGTTTAGGAGCCTGTATAGGTTTTGGGGACTCCTGGGTATACAAGACACCCTATTCTCATGGAAGGGAGAGATGCAAATAAGCACGAGTAGGAAGGAGTCTGTGCAGCTATGGGGAGACACGGTGAAAGGAGTGACCAGCTACTTCTAGGCATGAGGGGAAAGTAAGGAGGCAAAGAAGGGCTTTGGATGGTGTCAGAAGAGCTCACCACTGGGTAAGGACTAGAGAGACATTCTGGGTGGAGCAAATGTCTTGTGCCCTCCATGTTATGCTTACCCTAAATGGGTGCTTAAAGCTTAATCAGCATCAATTGACATTTTGAGTTTCCTCAGAAAATGTAGTCTTGCTTCAATTTCTCAACTTTTCTATAATTGTGAAAGCACAATTACTTCACTCTCCTTCCAATGTGAAATTGGAGCAACACGGGTATTAAAAGGTGGAAAATGTAAGCACTGAAATTATGTTTAGGGTAACATCTAGATAATCCACAACTCAGGGCACCACCATTGCCTTTTTTCATTTCTAATTGCTTTATCAGTGCTGAAGTGTTTGATAAATATGATGTATTAGTGTGACATTAAGTTGGAGAACCAAATTTTATGAAGGTTTAGAAATCTCATTTCAGAATGAAAACTTTCATTTGAAATTACACTCTTCCTTTCTTCTTTTACAATTTTTTTCACCTTATAATCCTTTCTGCAAATACTCATTAAATGGCACAGTAAATAACTATCACTTGTTCTTATTTTCTTCTGGAAAGATATACTCCTTCGAAAAAACAATACCTGCTAAAATACATATAATCTGAAAATGTGGTTGTGATAGACTTTTTAAAATAGAGGGTTGGGGGGCGCCTGGGTGGCTCAGTCGGTTAAGCGTCCGACTTCAGCTCAGGTCACGGTCTCGCGGTCCGCGAGTTTGAGCCCCGCGTCGGGCTCTGGGCTGATGGCTCAGAGCTTGGAGCCTGCTTCCGATTCTGTGTCTCCCTCTCTCTCTGCCCCTCCCCCATTCATGCTCTGTCTCAAAAATAAATAAAACGTTAAAAAAAAAATTAAAAAAAAAATAGAGGGTTGGTTCTGAGTTTGGAAGTGAATGCCATAGCAAGGGAAAAAAAGACACATAAGTGATTGTATCAATTATAATATTTATTAGTTACTTTTAAAATGTTCAGGGCACCGGGGTGGCTCAGTCGGTTGAGCATCTGCCTCTTGATTTTGGCTCAGATCATGATTCCAGGGTCGTGGGATTGAGTCCCATGTCGGGCTCTGTGCTGAGCATGGAGTCTGCTTAGGGTTCTCTCTCTCCCTCTGACCCTCTCCCCTGCTCATCTGCACTCTCTCTAAAAAAAATAAAAATAAATAAATAATTCAACGTTGCCTTTATTTCTTAAAGAGAGAGAAATAAAACGAATGTATTTATTATGTGTCCTTTCTCATTATTTTTAGATTTTTAATAATACATAGTATTTACTCATTGCTTACTCTCTGCTACCCTGAACAAATTATTGAGGTAGGTACTATTATTATACTCATTTTACAGTTGAGGAAACCGAGCTCAGAGAAACTAAGCCACATGCCCGAGATCACTGAGCTAGTATGTGAAAGAATTGAAATCTGAGCTCAGATTGTCTAGGGGCACAGGCTAATTGAGGCTCTGCAGTCTTGTAGCTGCACCATCTAGAACTTGGAGACTTTTCAGTCTGTGCCTCAGGGTAAGAGAGCCAGATCACATGCTGGCTCTTGAGTACTTCTTTCTGGCAGTGAAGCCACGTTTGCTTGCAGCCTATTTTCCAGAGCTAGTTGTGTGGCCCTTCCTAACTGCCAAAGGGTGGGAAATGTGAGGGAGCAAACAATTTTTGATGAGTAGCAAGTCCCTGCCACAGCTACTCTCATTAAAAACTTCCCTTAAAAGTTTCAAACAATAGAATACCATCGAATAATATGAATTTCAAACATTAAGCCAGGAGAGAACCTATATTAAATATTCAGAATTTCTGGGCAAACTCAGCTGGCCCAGCCTCTTCACCTCACCTGCTCCCCCTGGTATGGTGTTCCTTTCTCTGGGTGGGTATATTAAGACTGTGAGTTACATTTACTTCATAATGGCACTTTCTGGACTCCATTATTTATATGGAATCTTCCTTTTTTAAGATTAAAACATTTTTTAATGTTTATTTATTTTTGAGAAAAAGAGAGACAGAACATGAGCAGGGGAGGGGCAGAGAGAGAGAGGGAGACAGAATGTGAAGCAGACTCCAGGCTCTGAACTGTCAGCACAGAGCCCGATTCCGGGCTCGAACTCACAAACCATGAAATCATGACTTTGATGTCAGATGCTTAACTGACTGAGCCACCCAGGCACCCCTGTGTATGTGGAATCTTAAAATTACTGAGGTTCAGTCTCTCTCTCAGATTTGCCTTCTCCAGGGGTCCTTCTCTTCCCACTGAGATTTGGTGCTGTCTTGTAGAAGACTGACTGTCATGGAAGAGTGCTTGTATTTTTGCCCAGTTTTCCTGAATACATACAACAACAAAACAATCTCTAAAATTGGCAGAGGGAATAAGGAATGTTATTTATTTCATTTCCCTCCCCCACGATTGCATCTCCCCCATTATGTTCTCTGACCGTTGGGTCTTCCACAGGTGCTTGTATACACCCATTGATCCATCCATCCATCCAAAAAATATTTGTAAAGTTCTTACTAGGTATCTTTCTGTCAGATGAGTCTCCTTTGCATCACTTTTTGATTCTTAGTTTTATTAAAGACGTTTGTTTTTTTTTTCCTGGAAATGAGCTTACAGTGTAGTTTCAGACCTAGCCACTTCCCCAGGGAGCAAATAGCTTGCCCTGTGGTTGACACTCCTGTGCCCAGTCCATTGGATTTCCCTTGAGAACTTGACCATGATAAATGAAGGACACTTAGTCCCTAGAAATGCAGAGAGAAGAAAATGTCATGTGAATCCCCAGCATTCTTTTGAGGTAGCAAATACAAGGCAAAAACCTTGATTTAAAATCTCATCATTATGCAACCAAAGTAGGACATGTAAAAATCACAGCCATAAAACTCACCTCCTGAAATATGATAGCTACAAAAGAGGTTTGAACAAATGCTTACACTGGAAAGTTTTCCTGTGAAATTTACACACAGCTAGAATAAATGCCATCATATAAACATACCTATTGCTTCGGTTATGGATTTGTCAACACTGTGGTGCTCTGGCTAAAATGAACATTCCAACGAGATAAACATCTATGACCTTGGTTCTTAGCCTGGTTTTTGGTGGACTCTGCAGTGTCAAAATGGTATAATGGAATTTTATGCAGGCCTCAGGGTCAGGATTATTGGTGCTCTGAACCAGACTTGTGTGGGAAGGAGGGTGGATTTGAGAGACAGAGTGAGACCTTGTGCATAATACAGCTTTTTGCTTTAAGGTATGTGGAGAAAATCCTCCTTCCCAAGATACTCCTCTGCCCCTCTGCACATTGCCAGTAGTAGACACATTCACTTAGTCATAGCAACAGAAATTCCACTAATTAGGATTCATTTATGTTAACAAGAATCCTTTTTAAGATTCAATTACCTTAGGATGGCAATTGCTAATTCACAAGTTCATGCAAATTTTCTTAATCAGATTGCCTTTCTCTTTAATACCTGCCTGAGATTAGTGTCTTTGAAGGAAATGGAAGGAGAATTTGGAATTTGGTGGTGTTAGGGGGTGGAGCTGGGCAGAGGTGGAGATAGGAGGGAAAAAAGCAATTAAAAACATGTTTTTCCAATTATGAAAATCCTTCATGCAGTTTAGTGGAGTGCTTAAGGGAGCAGGCTCTGGAGCCAGATGATTCTTGCCAGCTCTGTGACGGGGCAAGTTGCTTCACTCTCAATTACCTTGGTAATATGAAGATACTAATACTTATATTAGAGGGTTTTGTTGTTTGTTGTTGTTAGATTAAATAAATTAATGCATGTAAAGAGGTTAGTATAGAGGAAGCACTCAAGAAATATTAGCTATTATGAATAATTCAGAAAATACAAAAGAAAATGAGTTGCCCAAAGCCCTATACATATCTCTAGAGCATCATACTTTAAAATGGGCACTGTTGCAGCACCTGGGTGGCTCAGTCGATTAAGCATCCAATTTCGGCTCAGGTCATGATCTCACAGTCTGTGAATTCAAGACCTGTGTTGGGCTCTGTGCTGACAGCTCGGAGCATGGAGTCTGCTTCAGATTCTGTATCTCCCTCTCTATATGTCCCTCCCCTGCTCACACTCTGTCTCTCTTTCTCTCAAAAATAAATTAACAAATAAACATTAAAAAAAAATTTATTAATGGGCACTGTTAACATTATCACCTATATCTATCCACTATGTTTATATACCATATACAAGTAGACATATAAATTGGGATTACATTGTCATTATGTCTTATTCTAATTTTTCTTCAGGTTATATTAGCTTATGAACACTCTGGGAAGGGCTTCATGGAGGAGGTGACTGGTAAATGTATTTGTCTTTCCACAGTCAGAGTTGAAACGCATTTCCAGCCTAGCAGTATAGTATAACCAAAACATAAGGCAGGAAGCCCAGGAAGAAGTGAGGACACTAATGTGGGGCAGGAGGTCTCAGGAGGTAGAGAAGCTAAAGGAAAGGTTGGGTCTGATTACTGAGGACAAGAGTGCTTACTTTTTGGCACTGATAGAAGGAGGCAGGTTTAAGGAGACCAGTTAGGAGTCACTTGTAATAATCAAGGGCAGAGGGACAAAAGATTAGAATTGGACCTGAGCTACTCCTATTGGAATAAAGAGGAAACTATGGATAAGAGAGGCAGCATGAAGGAGAATTGACACAATATACTAACTGATTAGATAAGGGGCTGTTGGAGGGAAGAGATAAAGATGGCTCTGAGGGAAAAAAAAATAGCTCTGAGAATTCTAGAAAGTATGACAGAGGGTATTGTATTATTCAGACCTTTGAGAGAAGACTTTTAGAAAATTAATGAAATCAGTAAATAGAAACCAGATTATAGGGTTAACAGCACAAGGCTAAGAAGTTCAGGAAATGAGCATAGATAACTCTTTGAAGGGCTTGATGTCAAAGATGTAACATGGAGTGTTAATGTAAAGGAGGAATAAAATGGAGGTAAGGCTTTGTTTGCTTCTGGTTTGTTATTATTTATTTATTTTTCTTAGGGATAAGGAAGACTTTTATCCCAGGGGAAGAGAACACATGAAGATGAAGGAGAAAGAAAAGAAGGTAATAGGGAAAGGGATGGAACCCCAGGTGGAAGAACCCATCTTGTATAGAAAGGGATTCCACCCTCTTTTGAGAGGAGGGATGAGGATAAAATAGAACAGTAAGTGAAAGGGGGGTGGTGTTTGGAGAGATATTGCCATGGAAAGACCCGGAGGAGAATCAAGTCACTGGTTAAGGGTAGAAGGCAAGTGTGGGACTGGAAATTTTCATAGAACAGAAAAGATTCTGAACAACCTGGGGAAAAGATAGGCTGAGGTTAAGAATTAAAACAAACAAACAAAAGATATGCAAGAGCTTTGAGGCTTATCTTATTTAATTAGAGCACGTATGCCAATTTTGAACCATACTTCAAATTAGATTGATATGCTATACAAATGCTTTAGTTATATAAACCTATTGGTTGTTGAGGACATCTTTCATTGCAGCAGCTAGAGAAAATATAATCTTCATTAAAGTTATGTATTAATTCTTAAGATTCTTGCTTGGATAAGGGGTACAGAAAGAAGAGTAGCTTCTCTGTCTCAGGAAGCGATCGTAAACAGTCCTTTTTTTTCATTTTACATATATGTATTTACTTATTTTCCATAATTAGCAAATTGTGCTTTTATAGTAAATACAAATCCACTATCCACTTTATATCCACTATAAAGTTAAATGACCCAAGTTTTGGTTTAAGCACTAAAAGAGAAAATATCAAGAATTTTGAAAAGGAACTACTTTCTAAAAAAATCAATAGCCTTTGTGTGAACAGAAGTGTTTGATGTTTAAAGCAAAACTCCATCTCTCTGTCCTTTCTACTCATTTGTACTTATTTACTCATTTATACATGTATTCATTCATTTAACAAACAATGTTTAAGTTCCCACTATGTTTTATGGACTGTGAAGAGACAAAAAGATGGAATTCTCAATTCATAACTGGTTGTTGATGACTTACATTTTTATCAGAATGTGGAAATACTAAGAAGACCCCTTCCTCATCTTGGGAGCCAGATGTGTATACTCCATGTGCATATATGAGTTCACTTAAAATGGATCAGGGCATATAAATGTAACTTCAGGGAAATAATAGATTATGCCTAGCATATATTCAGTGCCATCAGGTAGACTAATTTAAGTAGAATAGTTGCTATTGAAAATCTTAACAAAAGATGCTAAGAATAAGTATTAGCTGTCATTAAAAGCCCTATGGTATTATTAAAGAAACTAATAATCAAGAGAATTCACGCAAGGAAGAATAAAATAAGATTATACATTTTAATAAAAAGAATGTTTGTCTTGGGTTAGAGAGGCCTATAACTTAAATGTAAAGGTCATTTAAATGATCAACATCTATTGATCTGTTATGAGTCTGCACTGTGCTTGGTACAGGCCCAAAGATTATATTTCTCCTTCTTCCATGATGTAGGTCAAAGTGAGGACATTTTCTGGTCAATGTTTTAAGATTTAGTTAAATGGAATTGATACTTATTGATTCATTTTTAATATTGTTATTAGAAAAAATTATTTTCAGATGGTATCTGCAACATAACAGTCTGCTAACTTTGAATCCTATTTCTGTCCTAATTAGTTGTATAATCTTAGGCAGGTCACTGAATGATTCTGAGATTGTTTTCTCATCTGTGAATTAGACACAATGATTTCTAAGACAGTGTGGTTGTGAGGATTAATTGGACAAGATAAGGACAACTGATCCTTCCTTCATCAAATATTTACTGAGTACTTGCTCTGTTCCAGGCACAATTCTGGGACTGTGCACACAGGAGTGAATAAGGCAGACATGGTTCCTATTCTCATGAACCTTAAAGTCTTATAAGTGCCATTAAATACATGGAAAGGATAACAGGGAAAGACAACAATATAATGGGTGGGTAAGGAAGTCCTCTCTGAGGAAGGGACATGTCAGTTAAGAATGAAGGAAGAGAGAGGCAACTATGAGAGAGTAGTGAAGAATAGTAACCTAAATTCCCTATGATAGGAAAGGTGTGTGCAAAGAAATGGTAGAGGTAAGTGTGCTGGAGCATCAGAAGTTTAGGAAAAGTGGTGTGACAATGGAGTACTATGTGGCAATGAGAAAGAATGAAATATGGCCCTTTGTAGCAACATGGATGGAACTGGAGAGTGTTATGCTAAGTGAAATAAACCATACAGAGAAAGACAGATACCATATGGTTTCACTCTTATGTGGATCCTGAGAAACTTAACAGAAACCCATGGCGGAGGGGAAGGAAAAAAAAAAAAGAGGTTAGAGTGGAAGAGAGCCAAAGCATAAGAGACTCTTAAAAACTGAGAACAAACTGAGGGTTGATGGGGGGTGGGAGGGAGGGGAGGGTGAGTGATGGGTATTGAGGAGGGCACCTTTTGGGATGAGCACTGGGTTTTGTATGGAAACCAATTTGACAATAAACTTCATATATTGAAAAAAAAAGGAAAAGTGGTGTGAGATATAAAAAGATATTAAAAAAAAGTCATAGACTCAATTGTGCAAGACCTTGTAGATCATGGCAGGGTTTATGTATTTTATATTTAGGTCATGGGAAAGCCAATGATGGAAAGTCAGAACTGTAAAAGATCTGGCCCTAGTGTTGTTATTTAGGTTAAAGATGGTCATGTACTAGGTTCGTAGCATAAAAGACACAGAGAAGCAAATAGATTAGTCATTTGTTCTGATAGAGAGTATAGGTTTTTAAGTATGGAATGGATATGAGAGATAAAAGAGATAGATGAACCTGTTATGATTTGGTATATTCTGCCTTGTGTAATTGGATAGGCTGTGGTAACATTTACTAAGATGGGGAAAATAGAGAAGGAGCAGGATTTTTTTTTTTTAATTTAATTTTGGTGGGAGGGAGGTTAAGAGTTCTGTTTGGAGCATGTTAAATTTGAGATATTCAAATAGAGATATCAGATAGATAACTAGGTTGGACTGTATCAGATACTTGCTCAAAACCCTTCACTGGCTTCCCATCTGAGTTAGAATAAAATCTGAAATTCCTTTTTTAAAAAAAATGGGTATTTATTTATTTTGAGAGAGGGAGAGCGTGAGTGGGGGAGAGGCAGAGAGAGAGAGAGAGAGAGAGAGAGAGAGAGAGAGAGAATCCCAACCAGGCTCTGCACTGTCAGCACAGAGTTGGATGTGGGGCTCAGTCTCACAAACTGTGAGATCATGACCTGGCCAAAATCAAGGGTTGGATGGTTAGCCACCCAGGAGCCCCCAAATCTAAAATTTTTATAATGACTGAGAGGGTCTTGTTTTGCCTTCTGGTTACTTCTCTGATCCCATCTTCCTCCTTTCTTTCCCTTACTTACTGCTCCAGGCACACTTGACTTTTTTCTCTTTGTAGAAACTAAACATGGTATTCATGTCTCAGGGCCTTTGCATTCACCTTACTTGCTACCTAGAAAATCTCTTCCCATAGGTCTTTGCCTCTTGGCTTACCTCTACTCCACTCAGGTCTCTGATCAAATTCAACTCCTCAGAGATTTCTTCCCTGACCGCTCTACCTAGAATGGTTTCTACCTTCAACTTTAATACTCAATCCCTATATCTTGATTAATTTTTCTTTTTAACAGTTATTGCTTCTAACACATTAATATTCTATGTGTTTATTGTTTACATGACCTGTTTCCCTACTAGAAAATAAGTTTTGTGAAAGCAGGGACTTTGTTAAATTCACCGCTATATCTCCAGACCTAGACTCATACACCACAGGTACTCAGTGCCTAAGTATTTGCCGAATGGATGACTCTCTGGGTCAAAAAGCAAAGGAGTATTTGAGCCTAGAGCATATATTTGGGAGCCACTAGCATATAGATGGTGTGTAAAGCTCCAGGAGGGACTGAAGTGACGCAGGGGAGAGTATGGAGAGTGCAAAGAAGAGGGCCAAGCCTTAGTGCTAAGGCACTCTCAACATTGAAAGGTTGAATTGAGGAGATTGGGGGAGGACCAAAGCCAATGGAGACCAAGGGTTGATAATCAGAGAAGATGGAAGAAAAGCTGAGAAACAGAGACAGGATTCCAAAAAGTAAGTTCTATTAGAAGGCAGAAGTTCCCTTCTTGTTTGATCTGTTCTTCAACAAAGTTGATTTTAAGCTTTCACATTATTGCTCAAAGTTAATTTCTCTACATAACCAAAACTTAGCCACATTGAGGCTATTAATTGTACATTGAAAGAAAGTACTCAATTAATCTGCTTTTGCATATCATAATTATAATCCTTCCATCAACCTCTTTTCCCATTACTATTGCTAAAACACAAAATTTGAGTAAATTTTAAGATCTAATTGGCTTTATTCAATGATTCATAATTCAAGCAGCATCCCATCTAGCAAGTGGAAAGAGGGTCCACGGAGTTATACAAAATGGAAAGTTTTTATAGGCAGAAGTTAACAGAGTGGATTATTTCAGGCAAGCCACCTCTCATTAGGGAAAAGCAGGAGGTCTTATCATGTGGATTGTCTCACTAGCGCTGATCAGGAAATTCCAGACTGACTTAAGATTCTTCTCCTGGGAGAGGCTGAAACTGTAGTTAGGTTAGGTATTAAGTTGTGGTGGGGCTTAGCAAAAGTGACTCCATTTGGGTATGTTGTTTCTTTTTAATACTGTTTATTAAGACATCTATTTGGCAAATACTTAGAAATACCATCAGCCTTAAATTTCTTCATAAGATTATTTTTGTTCCCACTGCCTGTTCTTTTGTCTTTGTACAAATATAACTATATAGTTTAAATCACAGCTGGATTGGAGGTAGGATGGGTGGACCAATGAAATCAAAGTAGCACCAGAATAGTTGGGCTAATCAAAGAAATAGTATTATTTGTCATTGATTATTTACATACCAGTATCCTAAAAATGGCAAAAACAGCATGAAGAGATGATAAAAGAGGTTTGAAAATGGTAGGGTGGATATTAATATTTGATCTATTCAATGAATATAGATTTAATAAATCAACTTTTTAGGTGGGGTGCTACTTAAACAAGGGGTGTTGATTTGATTTTCTAAAACATAGTCATAAAATTAATTTTCTTTCATTGTTGATATTGCCAAATAATTTCCTTGGTTCTGAACTATTTCAAAGAGGTCTTAAGTAAAGCCAAACATGTATTTTCATAGGTGATTTTATCTGTCCTCTAATATCCTGACTTATTTCATTATTTAGAAATGTATTTGAAGTCAGTCACCTTGGCCACCAGTAAAATACATGTTATTTGCTTCTTTCAGAAAAAACTGTTCCTTCAATTTAGATACCACATAGTGTTTGGGCCACAAAGAAAATACTGCATTCTCTGGTATTAGGACAAATCATATACAATTACAGAAGGTAGCTTTTGCTTGAAGTTATTTCTTACTGGTCCAGGCAGTATTTATTGTTGCGTATAGAATACTTAATGTTCAGATAAAACTCTAAACCCAGTTTTTATTAGTTAAGATATCAGAAAAATTGTTTCTCTTATAATTATTGTTTCTGATACAGGTGGGACAAAGTGTTCTGAATTTGTACCTTCATGTTAATTTCACTTTGAAATGTAAGAAATGAAGGCTTGAAAACCAGAGTCTTATCATCATACTTGGAAAGTAATCTCTCTTTCTCTTTCCTTCCCATTTTTTTCTTTCTCTAATATTTCCCTTCTGTTTCACAAAGATTTAAAGTGGCATACAAAATATAAAGAGTAAGTGAAAATAAATATAAGGCCAATAAGAAACATGAGGCAGAACAAAAAGTAAAAGATAGGAGAGTAAAAGGGAATTAGGAGTAAGTTTAAATGTCCAAATCCTAGCCCCAAATTCCCATGTACTTGTTAGAGGTAGGCTGTGAATGTGAAACTAAGCCTTCTAATTGGCAATATGAGGAAGGGAATACAATATGTTTTACCAAAAGGAGAAATAAGTCAGTCACTTAGGATAATCATCATATTTCCTGACAGTGAGACCAGAAAGACTTTTTTCTACCCTTGGCCTTCATAGAGGGAATACTATGTATGTAATGAACAGTCTTTGATGACATTCTTAATAATACATGGGCTTATGGTATTAAACAAAAATAAAACTCATAAAAGTAATTTAGGTCCATGAGGGTGGGATATTGGAAGGGGTGTTTATCCTAAAATGTAGTCAAGGTTAAATACTCCCTAATGATCTACTCTCATTGGATTATGTAATGTTTAGATAAATGGCAAGTTTCATAGCCTGTAGATCACTGATTTTCAAACTACAGGTTGCATCTATTAGTGGTTAGTAAAATTAATTCAGTGGTTCACAACCAACTTTTAAAAAGGATTAAAAAAATAGAAGAGAGTAAAGAAGATTAATCAGAGTATCTTAAGAAACTTCATCATTTCTTTCAAATGTGTGTATTGGGTCATGATGCAAAATGCATTTCTTACTGTGAGTCTAGTTAAATGGCATGAAAAACCCTGCATTGAGGCAATTCTCATAGACTATCTTTCGTGCCTAATTTTGCAGAAGGTATTCCTTGGCAGTAACTCTAAGATTATATCCTTTGGCAAGCGCCTTGAAAGCTGCAATTCTGAGTTCAGTCATCGGCTGGGGGCTGGGAGTGGGGGCACAGGGGTGGGGGGTGGAGAGAGAAACATTGAAATACACTTGGAAAAATGGAGGTCACTGACAAGTGCTCTGTACTGCTGCATGACGGTGAACCAAGACAGTGCACACAGGGCATGACAAGCTTTCTGGAAGCAAAAGGAAAGACTACATTAACTAAATGCATGGCTTAGTATGGAGCCTCAGCTATAGCCCAGTTAAGAGTTGGAAGTCACCCATCCAAAAAAATAACTTTGGTCCTTTTTTCAGGTAATAAGTATAGTGCAGTTCCTGTGATAAGTAATAAGTTAACTACATAATTGTGATAAAGTTACATTATTTATAAGAGAATACCCTATAAAAAAGTGTCCTTGGTTAACACCAGGCAAGTCTCCTGATGCTAAAGACTTTCAACTCTAGAATTTGATTAGTTTTCTGTGACTACAATGCAAAGGAAAATTCAACCTGTTTCCTCTCATAAGCTTCAAAAGTGGTTTCCTGTGTGTTGAAGTGCTACAATTAGAAATGTCTCAGAAAACAGGACTTCAAACATGACAATCCCTGAATTCCATCTGACACATATTAAACCCAAGAAGAACCACAGAAGGAGATGTTAGAACAGCATGGCTTATGAAGTCCTCTTTTTTTAAAAAAATGATGTACGTAGTTACTGTGAATTGTCTTTTTGCTGGGACTGCCTTATCCACCATCTTAGGCTCCCTGAGATTGGAGACAATGTTACACACTTTTAAAAGGAGAGTGAGTTTATTGATGCTTAATTTACTTTCAGTAGAATTCACTCTTTTTGTGTGAACAGTTCTAATGAATTTGGATATATGCTTATTGAGTTGGTGGCCACCTTACAAATCAAGGTAGAGAACGTTTCCATTGACACAAGAAGCTCTCCACATGCCCCTTTGCTGTCATTCTCTTTTGTTGCTCTGGGGTCTTGGCAACCACTGATCTGTTTTTTGTCCATAATATAGTTTTGCCTCTTTCAAATGTCACTTAAAAGGAATCATACAATTTGTACTGTTTTGGGTCTGTCTTCTATCTAGCATAATGCTTTGTGATTCATCCTCATTTCTGTATTTGTCAGCACTTCCTTCCTTTTCAATGTACAAGTATTTATATCCATTTGCCAGTTGATGCACACTGTGTTTTTTCAGTTTTTAGTAGTAGTAACTAAAGCTACTGTAAACACTTGTGTACATTGACATGTCTTCATTTCTCTTGGGCAAATGCTTAGTTGAGGGATTACTAGGTCATATGGTGAATGTAGATTTAACTTCATTAGAGCAAGCTCTTCTTGGCTAGTCATTCCTCAGTCACTTTTGGCCAAAGATCAGCACTTATAGGGAACAAACTGAGTACACTTAAATGAAAAACCACCAATCAGACATCAATCCCAATGAAATTATTACCAGAAAACATAAAAAATGGACTGAATTTGACTTCTATTTCCTTAGTTACCTTCAACTATTCTGAATTAACTGCTGATAAACAGTGAAATGGTTCAAGGCAGCAGGAAACAAGTTAGGGAAGCAATTGGAAGAGTGCTGAATTCATAAATTGAAAAATAAGTGTCTAGAGAAGAAAGGATTAGCGATGCTTGCAAATCATGCAGTGTGCTCGCTTTTCTCATTTTCATTCTTTGAGCTAGAAAGTTAATAATATTTTTAATGATTCTGATTTTAAGTTAAAGGAGTTGAATTTACATGGAAGCAACATAAAAGTGACCTAGCATATTTCTTTTGAAAATGTGAGCTAAAAAATCAATTTTGTATGTATTGTGCTACGTTTTAGCCACTTGAACAGAGACTCATGTCAACAAATGCCATCAGACTGAAACGCTGCTTCATCTTCAAGTGTTTCAATGTGCAGTAGTCCCCTCTTATTCCACAGTCTGGAAGCAGGTGATCCTACTGATGTGTTGTCAGAAGGTCAATAGTAGTCTAATGCTATGTCACAACACCTATGACATTCACTTCACTTTGTCTCATCACATAGGCATTGTACCATCTCACATCATCACAAGAAAGCACAATAAGATATTTTGAGAGAGAAAGACCACATTCACATAACTTTTATTACAGTATATTGCTGTAATTATTCTATTTTGTTATTATTGACAATAATTGTTTCAATTATTATTATTATTATTATTACAACAATAATAATTACTGTGCCTAATTTATAAATTAACCTTCATCATAGGTTTATATGTATGGGAAACAACATAGCATATATAGGATTTAGTACTATCTGAGGCTTCAGGAATCCACTAGGAGTTTTGGAATGTATCCTCCACAGATAAGGGGGGAGTACTATCTTGTCATAAATAAGAAACCAGCTACAATAAGAAATGCATATATTATTTTTTTAATATATATTTTTTAATTTGAGAGAGAGAGCAGGGGAGAGAGGCAGAGGGAGAAAGAGTCTTACGCAGGCCCCGTGCTCAGTGCAGAACCTGACACGGGGCTTGATCCCACAACCCTGAGGTCATGACCTGAGCCAATATCAAGAGTCAGACACTTAACTGACTGAGCCACCCAGGTGCCCCAGAAACCCATATTTTAATAAAAGAATTTCTGTTTGAACTTCCAAATACCTTTCCTTATGGTTTTATATCTGTAAGATCTTGGTTATTTTGACAAAGCATCAATTCAGTGAAAAGCCATTTTGTATTTTTAGTGTTTAGGTGAGTTCTTCCAACTTAGTCATTTGTCTGAAGTCAGTTTGAAGAAGTGACTTCTATGAATCGGAATTCATAAATGCAAAGATTCTGTGAAGGATGCTTAGCTTTATTCTTTGTTAACAGTCAATGTGTTGGGGGGATTTACTCACAGAGAAAGCTCTCCTGGTTTTCTTTAACTTTTTGAAATGATGTGCTTTTCAAATAATGCATTAAATGTGCACTGTAGACTCTGCACTTACTTGTGGCCACTGGTTTTGTAAGACAGAATCCAGAGTTATTGAAGAGGAAGTCAGATAATACTTGGAAGACAGTATTCAATTATCACACACAGAGGCAAGGAATGGTGCTTAGCTGGACCAGCACATCAATCATTAAGGCCTAATTAGTACATAGACTTCTTTCTCTTTCTGGGGTCTTGTACACAGTAATGCCATGTGTAGGTTCAGTGGGTACACAAACACTGTTGGAATGTGTACCCTGACACTGCTTCTTGCTGTTCTCCAGGTTGATGCCTGGATTTCACATTTTCATATTTCTATATTTTAAAAAAAATTTTTTAAACGTTTATTTATTATTGAGAGACAAAGAGAGACAGAGTGTGAGCAGCGGAGGGGCAGAGAGAGAGGGAGACACAGAATCTGAAGCAGGCTCCAGGCTCTGAACTGTCAGCACAGAGCCCAACATGGGGCTTGAACCCACAAACTGCAAGATCATGACCTGAGCCAAAGTCAGACACTTAACTGACTGAGCCACCAGACACCCCTGATATTTCTATATTTTTGACTGAGGTATTCATTCCTGTTAAAAACTATGTGAAGCAACATTGTCTCTTACAAGTATCTTTTACACTATAGTATGAAAGAAGGACAGAAGAACAGGTGCTACTAGATAAGACCCAGGGAAATTGTGGGAGGAATGTGAAATGCCTTTGGTTGGGAAAACACAGTTCATGCTCTAGAGCCCAAATGAACTAGCTTTTGCCCTGGAAATATAAATCACCATTCTTGCTGACTTACAGTCCCCCTTAGATAGAACCCAACCACACCCGGGATCAGCACTTGACCTATATAAGACTAGAGTTCCCAAGGGAGAAATGATATTGTCTTGCACCAGGTGATAGCAGTAGAGAGGAGGAGAACAGCTAGATTTGCTACTTGATTGTTGGGCTGGGACTGAAGGAAGGAAAAGGCATGAGGCAAATATGAGGCAACATATAGGGGAATGTGGGGCAAGCTAGAGGAGAATCACATTTTGGGAAAAGAGTGAGAGATGCATTTTGACCAGATAAATTCTGAGATGCCTATTAGATATCAGGTAAAGATGAAGTAGGCTGGGGCACCTGGGTGGCTCAGTCAGTTAAGTGTCCAACTTCAGCTCAGGTCATGATCTCATGGTTCATGGGCTCGAGCCTCAAGTCATGCTCTGTGCTGACAGCTCAGAGCCTGGAGCCTTCTTTGGATTCTGTGTCTCCTTTTTCTCTGCTCCTCCCCCACTTGTGCTCAAAATAAAATAAACATTAGATAATAAACATTAAGTAAATAAATTACATTAAATAAATAAACATTAAAAAATGTCAAGTAGACAATTGAGAGGTGCCTGGGTGGCTCAGTCAGTTGAGCAACTGACTTCGGCTCAGGTCATGATCTCACAGCTCGTGAGTTCGAGCCCCATGTCGGGCTCTGTGCTGACAACTCGGAGCCTGGAGCCTGCTTCAGATTCTGTGTCTCCCTCTCCCTCTGCCCCTAACTCACTTGAATTCTGTCTCTGTCTTTCTCAAACATAAATAAACATTTAAAAAAATTTTTTTAAATGTCAGGTAGGCAATTGAGATACAAGTGAAAAGCTCAGAGAATAATTTGGGGCCAGACGTGTAAGTTTGGAAGTCATCAGCACATGCATTTTATTTATTCACCTGAGGTGTAGAAAGAGAAGAAAGAGTTATGAGTTAAGAAACAACTCTGGACAAAACAGTGGAGAATCCTTACATTTATAGCAGGAAGGATAGAGAAGGAAGAACCAGAGGTCAGATGGAGAAGGAAGATCCTAGCAGAGGATTGACAAGGGACTCTCAATGAGGTAAGGGGAAAACCAGGGCAGTGTAGTGTCACAAAAGCAAGGGAGAGAGTATGTCAGGTCAGGAGTGCTTAAACATGTTAGCTGCTACTGAGAGGATGAATAGGGCATTGGCCACTAGACTTGGCAGCATGGTAGTGTTAATGACTGACAGACCATCTGTGGGTTCATAGTGCCAGAAGACAAAATGTTGAGGACGGAAGAGTGAACAGAAGCTGAGGAGATGGAAATTTTTGAGAGATTCTACTATAAAGAGTAGAGAAATGGAGAGGAAGTTTAATGTGGGGCCGATGGATAGAGGTTTGTTTGCTTTTTTTTTTTTTTTTTTTAAATTTTTTTTTCAACGTTTTTTATTTATTTTTGGGACAGAGAGAGACAGAGCATGAACGGGGGAGGGGCAGAGAGAGAGGGAGACACAGAATCGGAAACAGGCTCCAGGCTCCGAGCCATCGGCCCAGAGCCTGACGCGGGGCTCGAACTCACGGACCGCGAGATCGTGACCTGGCTGAAGTCGGACGCTTAACCGACTGCGCCACCCAGGCGCCCCTGTTTGCTTTTTTTTTTTTTTATGAACAAACTCTAGAGCCTGTTTTGAGTCTGAGATACAGAATTAATGATATGAGAGAGAGGGAGGGAGGGGATAATAAGAAGGTGAAAATCTTGAGGCCAGAGAGACAGGATCCACAAAAGCAAGGTTTGAACTCAAATAGCAGGAAAGAAAGTAAGTTCCCGTTGGCTCTTGTTTGCTTGATGAAACTTGGAGGAAACCAAATGAGAGAATGGGAAATAATTAAGGAGTGAGAAAATGGTGTAAATCTTGGAGAGGGGCAAAGCAATGGGGAAATGCAATCAGATTGCTGGAGTTTTGAGGGTCTACGGGAGTTTGTGGTCATGAATGTTATGTGAAATTAGTCAACTTACCTGTGTGATTTTCTTCATCAATGTTCATCTGTTTCGTTAACCATCTCAAATATTTGTATCCACCAGGGTTTTTATTTTCTATTGGTACTTATATTTAGAGAGGCACAGGGAAGGTGAGCTGAAAATGATGGGGTCCGTGGAATAGAGGTCTTGAAAAGGTTTAAGAATTTTATTAGGGGGATTATTGAACAAGTGAGCTAGAAAGATTGAAAGTGGTGATTGGAGAATTAAATGCTTGAAACTGAGATTTTGAAGGTGGAGCAATTTCTGCTATGAAATGGAAAGCCTAGGATTTAATCACAGTGTGGGTGACCTGGGTGGAGTGGAGGAAAGCACATTACAGATGGTGTCAATAAGAAAACCAGAATCCCAAGTGGATAATCTTGTGAATGTTGGAGTCATCATGAGCAAGACAGTAGTTTCATGGGAAGGAAGACCATATATAAAGCAAGGAAGTGGGAGATGACAAAGGACGCTAGTAGATGACAGCAAACAGGAGGAAAATAAGGTGGTATATTCAGGTGCCCTACAAATCAAGGGAGCAGGATGCATTCTTTCCCTTTCCCTTTCAATCTCCCCCACACCACCAAGAGGACATCTGCACCACCCACTGAGAAGTAAATGCAAACTCCTTAGAGCTTAACTTGGCTACCAAGGCTCTGCATGATCTGGCTTTCTTAATCTACTTCTCCCATCTTTTCTAGTACATTTTGGAATATTACCCACATTATAGTCATAATGGCCTTCTTTTAGTCCCTTGAGGAGACCAAACTCCTCTCTCAGCGTTCTGGCATATGCTATTTCTGGTGCCTTAAACTCTTTTCATATGAATGACCCCTTCTCAGCCTCAGCTTAGATATCATTTCTCTTCCCTGACCTCATAAATTAAGGTGGTCCTTTTTATAATGCTTTGTTCCTTTTCTTTGTGTTGCTTATCAAAACTTGAAAGCATATATTTAAACATTGGTTTACTTTCTTATTATTTATGGTGGCTCCATGGAAGTAGGAATTGTCCTCCCACTGTTGTATTTACAGAAGCTGGCAGAGTGCTGGGTACATGGTAGGCAGCTCAGCAGAGGGGCACCACATAGTGGTTAGGTGTTCAGACTCTGACGTTAGATAGCCTGAATTTAAATCCCAGCTCTGTGGATAATATTTATGAGATTTTTGGAGGATTACTTTCTCTGTGTCTTTGTCCTTTCCTATTCAATCTGTAAAATCGAGAAAATAGTAATTGTCTTATAGAGCAGATGTGAAGGTTAGAAATAATGTATGAAACTATATATGAAGTCTACCTACTACAGAGTTAAGTGTGCAATAATTGTTTCCTAAAAGATGCTGTAACTAAATATTCATTGACTCAACTTTCTATTGTGTGTAGATTCGTCATAGAAAAAGCTTTTTTAGTTTCAAAGCCGTATTATTTCTAACATTAAGTAATCAAACCTCTCTAATGTTCAGTTTCTTCAACTATAAAATGAAGAAAGTTGGGTATTGTGATCTCTATGGTTTTTTTTCTGGTTCTAGAATCTTCAATTATATGACTACCGAGTAGGTGTGGGGTTTTTTTTTTTTGCCTTTTTTCCCCCTAATTACACCACAAAATAGGTTTTGTTTTCCTCCTTTGACTTGTTATAAAAGTAGTAATCCTCAATTACTTAAAACAGTGAGTTGTTTTGTTTGTTTTTTTTGCTTGTTTTAGTAAGAGTTGGAGGCTAGTGAAAATCGTCTAGGAAACTTTTTCAAATTACACATGTTTTCCCTCTTCTCTTGCCTTTGATTCTAGCACAGAAGGGGAGGGAGTGTTGTAGTTAAAAAAACTCCCTAGCTAAATCAAATCTCCTCCTTTGGCATCTTCTGCTGACCACCTACTGTTTGTCTTATTCAGAACCAATGCTTTAAAAGTTAGGAAAGAAGAGATGCTTAGCATCACTGCCTATATATAAGCCAAATATAACAGGCTTTCCTTCTTTGGACAATGTGATGACTATGACCATGTACCATTTATTCCCCCCAATTGGGATTGTTATGAATGTCACTGTTCCAAAAATGATTCTGTTCACAGCTCTGTGCAACAATCTCTCTCCAATCCTTAGAATTTCTGTATCAAGTGGCATTTTAATATCACGAGTCTCTTTTAAAAATTACACCATAATAAAATTTAAGTTCCTTGAATTTCCTTGTATTCTACTTCAGTGAAATTCTATTTAGATTTTAAAAGGCATCATGCCTTTGAAATATGCTATAATCAAATCCCAGTGAAAAATAACAACAAATCTAGGTTTCAAGTGTAAAATTTTGAATAAGTGTTTTATTTTGATTCTTGTCTGATCTGCTTTAACTCTTTTTACTTACCTGTCAACCAAATAGAGAAAAGGGGGAGGCAGATTCACAAACCAGACAGGGCATGGGAGTTGGGTCATGGTAGGATTCTTGACCTTAGTATCTACCAAGTTTAGGTGCCTGGAAAGTCCGAAGTGGATTTTTATTTCCTCATGGTGGGAATTGATTTATTAGCTTAGGTGGTGACCGTGACTCTGCCTCACTTCATGGCCTTTCCTCTGCCTTAGATATATGTCTATTCTCTGAGGCCTTTGTTGTCTGAGGTTGCCACCAGGGAATTTTCTACAGCTTGAAAAAAAACAGTGTAAAGAGAAACACTTAATAGAAATCTTTGAAACCTAGTTTTACTTGTACTTCATTTTTCTTCTTATAGTTTTAAATTTTTCAAGTATAATCAATTTTGTTGTATAAAATTTCCATTTCAATCAGCACCTGCCCGAAAAAGCTTTTCAGAGTGTTTTTAATTTATACATGCTAAGGTGGCTCCTATTTTGCAAGGTGTTTGTATAGGAAACCTTTCTAGTTTGAGGAGTCTTTTGCAAATTCTTGCTTATATTTGCTACTGCAGATGTACCTGAAGCTCTAAATTACCTCATTTTCTCAACATTTTCTGAAACTTCCCAGTGTTTCTGGTATCATCGAACATTTGAAATAGAAAAAAAAAGTTTTGTGTAACTTTGAATGGAAAAACCAGACAGTTTTTAGGAGACTAAAAACATAGAAGCATGAGGGAATTGTTTCACTATTCCAGATTCTTCTCTGAACTTAAAAAAATTTTTCAATACATGTCTACTAGTGACGATAAGATAACACACAGGTGTGAGAGAAAGCCAATCTTCCAAAGACCCCAGAGGGAGCTCCCACTTTTAAATGTGGGTACCAAGCAAACTTTGATTCAGTTCCACAATATTTAATATGTGCACATTTAATATGTGCCTATTATGAGCAAAGCATTGTGAGAGATAAGCATAAAGCAAAGACCCATCCTTTTGGGAATTCACAGTCTAATGGAGGAGACTGAGATTTATGCACATGACTTAGATTAAGAAGACCATGAGAAGTGATGTCTTAGGGATAGACAGGAGGGGATTTGGACACATGGGGAGGGACTAGGGAATCTTGAGGAGCTTCTTGAGCTGAGCCTGGAAAGATGTGTATAACAAGGTACATTCTGAAATTCTTTCCATTTCCATTAAGTATCACATACCTTAGCAATAATCTAACCCTGCTATTTAATCATTTATTTATTCATTCAACACCATTGAAGACTCTCTGTGGACCAGTTACTGGGCATTCTTGGATTTATTCAATGTTTATTCATTCAATATACATTGTTTTAGTGCTTAATACATACTCTTCTTACTGTATTTTCTCCCTAGGACTATAATCTTGGGAGGTTCTGAAGATGGTCAGCCATGGGAAACTGTGCATGGCCATGGAGTCCAGTTCAAACTTTTTCATTCTCCAAATAATTCACAACTAACCCAACATTGTTCACCTTACTATTCATAACTGTAGTTTTTCCAAGGCAAGGCCATTCTAAACTTAACTGATATCATAATTTGAGGTTAAAAGAAACAAAAGTGGACTAGGAGAGAAATGTCTAGTTCTGAACCCATCATTTATTATCCTCTCTATCTTGGGCAAGTCAGTCTCTCCCTGTCTGTTCTGCACCTTTAAGATGAAGATAATAATCTTGACTTGGTAATAATATTAGAGTGGGTAGTTGTGAGGATTGAATGAGAAAGCATGCCTGAAAGCCCCTTGTAAGCTGTGAAGCATATAAAAATGTAATGTTTTATTGGTTAGCAACTTTTAGCACAGCAGGTACTAGACATTTGCAAAATACTTGATGATGATCATTAAATTGATGGTAAATACTTAGTTGATGTTGAATATTATCAATATACCCAACAAGTGATCATTGGAAATGTGTCTGTTCTGGACTGAATTGTGTCTCCCAAAATTCTTAAGTTGAAGCCCTAATCCCTAATGTGACTGTACCAGGATATAGGGCCTTGAAAGAAGTAGTTTAGGTTAAATGAGGTCATAAGGATGGGGCCCTAATCCAATAGGACTGATGTCCTTATAAGAAGAGGAAAAGACACCAACAGTGCTTGTGGATGAGGAAAGGTTATGTGAGGACACAGCAAGAAGGCAGCCATCTGCAAGCCAAGGAGAGAGACCTCATGAGAAACTAAGCCTGCCAGCACCTTGATCTTGGACTTCGAACCTCTAGAACTTTAAGAAAATAAATTTCTGTTGTGTAAGCCACCTAGTCTGTAGTATTGTATTATGGCATCCCTA
This sequence comes from Panthera tigris, assembly GCF_018350195.1. Classification (NCBI taxonomy): domain Eukaryota; kingdom Metazoa; phylum Chordata; class Mammalia; order Carnivora; family Felidae; genus Panthera; species Panthera tigris. The sequence goes on along the minus strand of NC_056664.1, from coordinate 77,281,922 downwards.
GCAAAATAATATAAAATCCTTATATACACTTCAATCATTTTTCATTCTCTTAATGGTTTATGCATGTCACAACTAAAAACTATTAAAATGGAGAAATATGAAAATCATGCCCACCTAGAGTTTTAGATCTGGAGTTACTTAAAAGCAGTAATAACAGATTTAGAGGATTATCAGTTGTTTAATGCTACAAGTTTAAGAGTTGTAGGAATATTCTACCTAATTCATTTGCTTCTTGTTGAAATTTTACCTCTAAGTTTTTAAATTACATTCAACAAATTTTATACCAAGCAGTGCACATCTGTTATTAAGATGCACAGATGTGTTATTTGCAAAAAATATGTATCTCATGGGGTGTAAGGTGGCTCAGTGTGTTAAGTGTCTGACTTTGGCTCAGGTCATGATCTCATGGCTTGTGGGTTCTGGCCCTGCATCGGGCTCTGTGCTAACAGCTCGCAGCCTGGAGTCTGCTCAGGATTCTATGTCTCACTCTCTCTCTGCCCCTCCCTTGCTCACTCTTTCTCTCTCTCCAAAACAAATAAACATTAAAACAATTAAAAATATATAGATATCAGTAGAAGTGTTAGATCTTAGTATAATGTCTATCAAAGAAATGAAATGCCAGAAGTCTGGAATTTTTTACTGGGCTCATTTTCTTACCCAGTGGGGATTATATTTATATATGCGTTGATATCTTATTTTTGTTCAACATGGAAGGGTTTTCACTTGTGAGACATACGTTCCTACCTCATTCAAATTCCCAAATATTTGCATTGAGAAATATTACTTGTTTTATTTTTATTTTTCATGTATCTATAACACTGTGATTTTATTTTGGGTGCTTTGTTTTTCAATAAACAAGGATTAGGAATTCATGGCTAAAATGACAACTAGTCTTCAGAGTGAATCACTTGGTACTAAACTATAGATTTTAGAGTACATATAACTCAGTTCTTATTCTCTGATAACTGTACAGCATCTTTTTAAGTACATAACACTTTATTTTGAATAAAAGCTTTAAGGCCATTTATGAAAACTGGCTAACATTATAAGATAGGTTATAGGAAGGAGGAGTTTTTTTGGCATCTGATACTGCCTCAAGTGGAGGCTTAATGTAAAGATTTGGCAGAACAAACATATCCTTAATAAAGAAGGCGAATGACTTAAAAGTTTAGAAACTGATATAGTAACCGATTCAGGAAACCACACCATTTTTTGGTTACCAAATTAGTGTAAGCAAATAGTATGATGCCAATAGACGAATAGGTGCTGGGCATATATTCAACCCAGTAGCAAAGAGGACTTTGTTGCTTAGAACAAAGAGGACTCTTTCCAGTGATTACCCTATGGTCAGAGGTTTTGTTACCAGAAGGAGAAATAAAGCAGGAGGATTAGCCATACATTCATGAGAGGTGATGGTGGTGAGATTACCAAGTACTAGCACTCTCTAAAATAATGATTGACTAGCCTAGCATGTTTACCTTGAGACCAATCTCTTGTTAATCTATGTGCAATTCAGTCATCATCTATTATCTGTTTACTGCTTTCTTTGTTTTGTGGTGGCTCTCCAGGAAAGGGGAAGAGGTTGAGAAGACAATAAGAATCCATATAGTTAAAACACTTTCTCCCACCCTGGAGGGGAATCAGCTTGCCACTCTCCCCACCATAGTTCTCAGCTTCTTAGAAAGAGCAGGACTGCTCTAGCTCTGTCCCTATGTTTTCCCGAAAGTAGAGCCTTTCCCAGGGGCCTTAGGCCAGGCTAGCCAGCCAGAAGTGAATCTGTGTGGAGGCTGCTGGTCATTCTTTGGATGGCTTCCTACCTGCCTCAGGGCAGATTCATGAGCATCAGTGACTCTCTAAAACTCTGCAGTCTTACTCTTGACCAGCCTATGTAGCCTCTGGTGCCTTGTAATATATTTTGACTTAATAATTTGCAGTTATAAAGAAAATCATTTTAGGGATGCCTGCGTGGCTCAGTAGGTTGAGAATCTGACTCTTGATTTCAGCTCAGGTCACGATACCAAGGTCACGGGATAGAGCCCCATGTCAGGCTCTGCACTGAGTGGGGAGCCTGCTTAAGATTCTCTTTCTCCCTTTCTCTCTCCCTTTGTCTCTCTCCCCAGCGCATGCACAGGTTCTCTCTAAAACAAACAACCAAACAAATAAATAAAATCTTTTTAGATTAATGTTGTGTCTCTTAACTGTTTTCGGTTCCCAATCCACATTTGCTTATACTGTTCCCTTTACTTGGAATGGCTTTTCATCTTCCTTTATTTACCTAAAATTTGTACATCATTCACTGTTAGCCTCAGTCTCAATTACTCACAAGCTTCTCTTGGATGCCCTCTCTTCCTTAACTACTACACCATTAGGATTTATGCGCAGGGAGGTATAGAAGTAAGGTAATGAGTAAGGAAACCTTCCTAACTATAGCCTACTCCTAATAATTAATATTAAGTATTGAGTATTAAGCATTCTCTTTGCTGAAAAGAAACCTGCTTAATATAGGTTAATCAAGTGTTTTCCAAATGTTTTGACTGAAACTTTTTCTGCTAACATCTGTAGACCTCTGACTGGTGTGAAAACCATCAGCATGACCTTCAGAGATGGTCTAACTGATCTTTGTTCCACATTCAACAAAGTACTAGTCTAGGCTGTGTTAACTCAGAGAGGGCAGGGGTGCATCTATGTCTCTCTTTTGATACCTTCTTCTCTTTTTATATTCTGCTGTGTGATGAGTTGCACTAGATTCACAAAATGTAGTCCCCAGCACACGTTATTTTTTTTTAAGTATTTTATTTATTTATTTATTTATTTATTTATTTATTTATTTAATTTATTCTCAAGTTAGTTAACATGCAGTGTAGTCTTGGCTTCAGGAATAGAATCCAATGATTCAACACTTACATATAACACCCAGTGCTCATCCCAACAAGTGCCCTCCTTAATGCCCATCACCCATTTCCCTGCCCCCCATCAACCATCAATTTGTTCTCTGTATTTAAGAGTCTCTTATGGTTTGCCTCCCTCTCTGTTTTTATCTATTCTTCCTTCCCTTCCTCTATGATTATCTGTTAAATTTCTCAAATTCCACATCTGAGTGAAATCATGTGATATCTGTCTTTCTCTGACTATTTCACTTAGCATTTACCCTCCAGTTTCCATCCATGTTGTTGCAAATGGCAAGATTTAATTTTTTTCATCGCTGAGGAGTATTCCAGTATGTGTGTGTGTGTGTGTGTGTGTGTGTGTGTGTGTGTATACATATATATATATATATATATGTATATATATACATACCACGTCTTCTTAATCCATTCATCTGTTGATGGACATTTGTGCTCTTCCATAATTTGGCTATTGTTGATAGCACTGCTATAAACATTGGGGTTCATGTGCCCCCTTCTAATCAACACTCCTGTATCCTTTGGATAAATCTCTAGTAGTGCAATTCCCAGCACACATTTAGACTAGTCCATTAGCAGAACTGTTCCAGCCATGTGTATATAAATACATAAAAAAGGCTTTGCATTTAAGCTCAGTTTGGAGGGGGGCAGTTGAGCCTCACTCACTGCACACACAGGTGGTAAAGACTGGCTTTCTATGAGATGATAGTTCCATGTAGCCAGGAAAGTATTGATATCTCAAATGCATCTCCTTACCAACTTTATTCTCTATACTTTAGATTAGTAAAACTTGTTTATGATGTCTGCACCTGATCTTTTGGTTACTGTAAACCTGCTCTTGGCATTTGTCAGTATTGAGGTCATACAGTCCAGTAAATACCAAAAATATCTCCCCATGAATAACCTAATCCTCCATTTATATATTTTAATATTTTCAAGAAGCTATAATTGTCAAATGCAGCAGATAAAAACCATAGTTTTAACTTAGAAATTATAAGATTACAGTCTTTTAACTAATTGTCATTAAACTAACTTGCCAGATTGAGTTGTATGCTTACCAAAAGTAGGTTGTGCTTGATCGTGTACCTGTTTATGCTGTCCTATTTATTATACTCTCATTTAATTAGGTATTACATAGCCAATGACAACAATGCAGAAAAGAAGATTACTGGTGAATGCTTTGTGTAAAATACTAGATGAAATGTAGCCTGCCAAAAACAAAACAAAACCCTGCTGTAAAACTAGGTGTGGACAAGACAGTTATAAAAGTTGGGGAAGGAGGAGCCATAAAAATTTGGAAGTGCCTTTAAATTCTTGGCTTACTTAAAAGGCTTAGAACTAGACAGCATAGATAATGTATCATCAATTATGAAAAGACAGTGTGGAATTCCAATCAGCAAATCCATATGCTAATGAAAAGTTTGGTTCTAAACCAAAATCTGGGTGAATTAATGTGTTTTTAATCAAAATGAATTATGTATCATATGTGTTGTGTATCGTTTTTAAATGATCTTTTGGTTTAACGATCTTTTTCAGTTAAATAACCAACTTGTCAGTTCAGTCCTGTTATATGGGATGAGAGGCTCCTGTTGTATGAGCATTGTGACAAATTAAACCTCACATTGCCCGCAGTCATTTCAGGTCTCCTCCCTCACCTAGCTGTAATGTGCACACATCTAAAGCCACAAAACCCTGTGCTCCCTATAGTGCAGTTGCTGCATCCACCTTTCAGCTCTTTTCTGTTCAACAGTCTGTAGGAAAGTGTAAAATATGGGGCAGAGGCTCTCTCCATGCTCTGGATGAGCTTATTCCTTCTGTCAGCTATTATGGCTGTTGTCTTGCCCTCTCTGAATTCCTGAAGTCCAGATGTTTGCTTGCTTTAGTCCCAGAAATCCAGTTTGCCTTTCCTAACATTGCATTCACTTCTTTAAGCTGGTCTGGTGACTTGCTTTGGTAGCTGACAGTTCAGATACTCTCGTTTTTGTTTTTGCCTCCAGGCTCATGGGTCCCATACCTATTCTACTCATACTTTCCATGGCTTCATCTTTCTCTGAGTTGAGCATCTGCTGAGTTGAGCAGTTGAGCATCTGCTTCATGGTACCTTTTCTTGGTCTTCACTTGGCACCTTTGATGCTTGGGACACAGCTTACGTCTTCTAGACATCATTCTCCTGATCGAATAGTGAAATTATTTTGCTCTTTTAACTATGTTTTCCAACAGAGGCAGAAGACTGGAATGTAACTGTGAAGGCAGCTATGCTTTGCATGTATTGCTCTCGGTTCTGTTCTTCTTTATGCTATTTTGAACTGAACCTAGGGGCAAAGATGAAACTGGAGAGACTAATCTCTTGTAATTTTGTAGCTTGTCCACAGGCATCTGTAGTCACCACCCACCACTAGTTGGCTCTGGATTATTAATTATATATATATCTTGATCATGGTTTTGGATTTTAGAAAGCAAGGCTAGGAGTTCAGTCCACCCACGGAATCCTGGCATATTTTTCCAGTAAACAGATAAAAAGGAGTAAGGTGGGGTGGTAGTGGTAGTGAATGGCTGTTCATTATTATAAAGATGTACTATATCCTTGGGTCATGGTAGAGAATAAACCCAGTGAAGTTACTATGAATACAACAGCTGAAAAAGGAATAAGAAAACAGTGCTTGTGCTTATAATACTTTGTAGGAATTAGGTTTGTTTGAGCTTGAAGTTTGAAAAAGGACCTAGAGCAGTTTAAAACATATTTTAGACTTATTATTAAAGGAACAAAATGAGAATGATAACATGAACCACTCCATAGTCATGGCCTTCAAAGCACTCTCCTCAAATACTCTTGTAAGTGATGCTAAATCAAGGTTGTCCAGTGATATAACAAATAACAATATATATGAACAAATACCAAGGTCAATATGCCTACACCAATTATTAAGCCAATCTAACCATTTATTTCCAAATAGACTTGTAGGTGTTATTATATGGTTTTGTAGCTCATTCAATACTGAGAATTCTACTTCCCCTGTCTGGAATTTATCAGTTAGATGTAGATTCCACATGTGTTGAAATTGTTAATAAATGTGACTCTGTCTTAACTTACCTTACCTGAAATCAGTTCCTGATGAACAAGGCAAGTCAAGGCAAAGGCTTAGGAATATGATTCAGTGGTACAGAAAACAAACACAGAGTATACTCACACTATGCTAAAAACCAAACAAATCCAGGGCATAGATATAAGGGTAATTCCCACAATAGAAAAAGACACAGTGTCTTTAAATAAAGTAATGCTGGGAGTGTAGGATTCTCATTTTATACAGTAGTGTACAATAGCCAAACAGTATAAACTGTGTTCTCCAGATACCTTTAGCAGAAAGACATCATCCTGTGCCATTCAGCCAATAGTTACAGACAAAAGGTTTACAAACAATAAAGAATTCCATTGGTATTAGTAGGCTATTTTTTGCCACTTCTACTTGATAGAAGTGCGGGGTGATAATTCAAACAGCAGGAACTTAAATGAATTTGCATGGTGTTTACTAGCAAATGCCAACTTGCAGTAATTTAAATTACACTCATTTTAGACACATTGATTGGTAAAATTATATAAATATTTTAAAGCACACATCAAAGATTACTTCATTGCTGTATATGCAAAATACTACACATAAAAATTTCTTCCACTTAATAAGCCACATTGCAAAACCAATTTGGAACCTGCTTGCTGTGCTAAAAATATAAGATAAAAACACAATTCCAAAGATCTTAGCAGAGTGTGGATTTTTTTGACAGAAGAAAATACAATATGATTGAGGCCTATCTGGGGCTTCTCATGAGATCCGTTTCAGCTTCCTGCTTCTTGTCCTAAACAGGACGTTGCCCTGAGGACATAGTAAGAAGGACCCTATGAGGGGGGTGGCACCTGGGTGGCTCAGTCGGTTGAGCATCCAACTTTGTCTCAGATCATGATCTCACAGTTTGAGGTTGGTAAGTTGGAGCCCCACATTGGGCTCACTGCTGTCAACCTGTCAGTGCAGAGCCCACTTTAGATACTCTGTTCCCCCTCTCTCTGCCCTTCCCCTGCTCACGCTGTCCCAAAATAAATAAATATTAAAAAAAAGAAGGACACTTTGGGTTATATTAATAGCAGGAACAGTGCACTAACACCTATGAAGTTATGTTTATATAATCATGTGTAAGGCAGTGATTCACCTCTGAGCAAGTACTCTGGATCATTTATTATGTAGCATTTTCAATACTGAGCTGCTGTGCACCTGTGCCATAGTCTTGCCTCATCCTTGGATAATTAGAACCAAGTTATCTTCTCTTACTAAACCTCTCCACTCCTACCACATTATTATCTCTTTGAGCTATGCATGTGTAACTGGTATACTGAATAAGCTAGGTGCAGGACTCTGAGATACTAGAGTAAAATTTTTTCTTTCTAACTGTTCCCTTATAAAACTTGGTCTCCGATTCTGTTTTTCCATGTTCCTAGATTAAAAAAAAAGATGAAGGTAAGTCCTAGAGTTTTGGGGACTCTGAAACAAAGAGCAGGCTCATTTCTGAAATTAAAATGTCCTGTTGAGTGTAACAGTGAAATTTCAAACCTCATTTGATTGGTATCTTTTCTTTTCCACTAGATTGGGCCTGATTCAGGCAGGTACCCTGTAATGGGGGAGGCCATATGATTGGCTTCTCTCTCCATACCATGCTTCCTTTCCTCAGTTAGAAGATGGGTTTCTGACCATTTTGGGCTTGAGCCAAAGGAGGAGAGGGAATTCACAAGAGGCATGATTTGGGCATTTTAGGTGAGGTTATAAGGCTCTAGTATTGCTCTGGTTCCTTCTGGATGTGGTGGAGGTAATTTGGCTAGCTCTTTCTCCAGTGGCTTGTGTGTGTGTGTGTGTGTGTGTGTGTGTGTGTGTGTATGTATATGCATGTCCAGATGGCATCACCTTGAAGCTCAGCCAGGGATCCTTGCCCTGGCCCCCGTTCTGTAGTTTGTTCTCCTTCATCTATGCACCTCCCTATAAAATGAAGACTCCACAAGCCCAAGGAGACTAGAAGCCCACAATTCCAGACCCCTTCTCTGTACTGGGACCCTGGGATACCTTTCCAAGTGGCTCTGACCCTGCTTTCTAGTCCCTGCTCATGCCTCTTCCCCAGGTCTATTTTCCAAGAACAGACCACACCCACTATGTGCACTCCTAACCCCAGGGGATGGTCAAGGGTGACTTTTTGCTGGGGGGCTGGTAAGTGGGCAGTGGGAGTAAGTGGGGGTGGTTAGTGGGTGGTGGTTTGGGTTTGGGTGTTCACATGAAAGCACGGGGATCTCCTTGCACTACAAAGAGGAGTCAGGATGAGAGATCCAGACTGGAGACTGAGGGCTGGCAACCGCCTCCCCCTACACACCCCCATGCTACCCTTTTGTGCCATGGAACTCAGAGGAGTGTGAAAATTGTAAATCTGAACCTGGTCTTGCAGATCATTCTGTAATTATATTTTTAAAGTAGTAAGATGAAACATTTTATTCAACAATTTATTAGCTTCATTTACACTTTTAAGTATTTAGGTAATTGTTGATGGGCCTCTATTGTATTTTTGCCCTAGACCTCTCTGTGGTGTGTGTGTGTGTGTGTGTGTGTGTGTGTGTGTGTGTGTGTGATCTATTTCCTAGGGGCCTCTAATTATAGTGAGTGTGTGTGTATGTGTGTGATCTGTTTCCTAGGGGCCTCTAATTATAGTGACATTACTGTAGTCAATATGTGTGTGTGTGTGTGTGTGTGTACACTTTTTTTCTAGCTCAACCATTGGATTTCTTATAGACCACCCAAACAACTGATCTCTGTTGGGTCCCTTCATCCTTTTAGGCAGAGTGATATGCTCTTTAAAAATATGTCCCCATAGGTCCCTTTGGCGATGAGAGAACAGGCATCCTTTCCCTATCATCATCAGAAGTGAACATCTCCTATAGGAGGTCTCTTTCTCTTTAGTGCTAGGATGTGCTTCTATATACAGCCTCTCTCTTAGTTTCCTACTGGAAAGAGGTTGTCTTCATCCTCTCAAATGCCAGGGAACATGCAACAAGTTGTCCCTAAGGTTCTCTCAAAGTTACTTGCACTTGGCATGAAATAATGGGGAAAGATCTCTTCTGGATGCTCCATGGGGGTGTGAGGTTCTGTACAGTCCACTGACAACCCTCCAGGACAGTCCTTCTTCCCTGATATCTCCAATATCACCCCCATTAGGCTGGAGGTGGATGAGCATTAATGCTGGCAGACCTGGGTTCCCACTCTCCTTAGCTTGCTCAGCATCGATAGTCTAGGATCTCCCTTCAGAGAGTCCTTGACAGACATTGTATTTATGGACCTTTGAGGTCTCCACCAAAATTCCTCAGTTTCAGGAAAAGCCAAATTTAACATCCTGTTACATTTGCATTTGAGGGAGGCTCAAATCCCATGTCCTTAATCTCTCCTGCTATGGAGGATGGGGGTGGGGGGACTAACAGAGAGAACCTCAAATGTGTGTAAGAAAATAAATGTTTAGATCTCCAAACAAAGGGAAAGTAAAAGATAAGAAGATGCTAAAATCCAGCAAGTAGTGTAGACTTACAAGCAGAAAAGGAAAAGAACCAGTTTAAGAAGCAGGTTAGAATGTTAAAAATTAGCTAAGCCAACCTCACATCAAAGGAAAACTGAGCGATAGACATAGTTTCTACAACTACCAAGAAAGATGCAATGGAATTGATGTCCTGGAATCATGGAAAATTCAGAAGCTGTGGATTTCAAGATTTTTGTGCAATCCATGCCAGGAATCCTACTGGTTTGTAGTCAATCCTCAAAGGCATAGTCTTCAAAAGCATCAGGAGGAGGTTCAGTGAGGGAGATTGCCAGGGATGATTATCCTGCTAAGACAGGTGGGCTGATCAGAGAGCAACTGTTCCAAGAAGCATGTTTTGAAGACGTTAAGAAGCAAGAGGCACTGGCAGCAGCCACTGTGTCTCAGGGAAAGCATGTCTTGCCTGCCATAGATGAGAAAATGCAGACACAGGAGCAGCCACTCAACCATAGAGCTATTAGATTCATTTTTAGGTGAAAGAGAGGTCTGGTTTAGGCTGCTCTTCAACACAATTTTGTCAGAAAAAAAATGTGGTATTTTGATGCCCATTTGATACCCTGTTTATTTCTCATTTTGTTCAGAATCTGTAGGAGTGAGATTATTACCTTGAGAAACTACAATTCTCTTGACCCTTGTCAAAGGCTGAGTAGACACAGCCTCTTAGTCAGAGATACAGACCTGCCCACCTCTTGGTCGATCCAGGTCCTCAGCTCCTGTCTTTCTTGGAGGCAGAATGATATGAAGCACATCGGAAGGAGACCTGCAGGAAGAATGCCAAAATAGCACTTGGCAATTATAACCTTGTGACTATTTCTCTAGGAAAGGAGATGCTCAGATTCTACACGACTGGTTACGTTTATTGGCACAAAAATATGAGGGAAAACTTCTGAGAAAATGTAAGAATTTAATATAAATACCCCTCAAAAGCAAAAAAACTCCATTTGCTTTTTCGTTGTGCTCATTAAACCATCTCGCTTTTTTTCTTCTTAGTTGTCCATTCACTGGAATATATTGCTATCTTTTTCTCCAGGCTTTTAGCTTCATCCTATTCAGGGAATTACTCTCACCTCCGCCATTGGGGACTGGTTTTTTTGCAATTAAAAGAAACTAACAACTACTGACTGGGGAAAATATGTTAGCTCAATGTGTTTGATACTGTCTGCTGCCTAGACTCATGGCTTCATTTGCCTCACTGATGCTGGTGCTCTTGCCAAGTTTTTCTCTTTTGCCTGTTTTTGATCTGTTGGGTGCTGATCTGCAAGTACTGCTCTGCCCTTTAGCTTAGTCAGATAACTGAGATCCATGACCTAATGTCTGCTTTGAATTTCATGCTGGAGTAGGTGGGTGTGTGTCTTTGGGTACTAAGTTAATAAGTTTGGGTGAGTCAGTGGTCCACCTTTCTGTCCTCAAAATAAGGATGGTTTTGGTGTGTGTTTACAGGTATGTGGATTTCTCATAGACAAGTGTCTGAATACTGTAAAGCCTAGTTAGCAATTTTGCATGGACTTCTATTCCAAAGGATTGTGCAACAACTTACAAATACACAAACAACAAAAACAACACAAAACAAAAAAGAAAAAAAACAGAAAAAAAAGTGAGTAAATAGGAAAAAAAGAGAAATTGGATTGGAAAAATCGGATGAAACCAGGGATGAGGTTAGCACACAAAAATGGATGCTGAGGCCTGCCACACTTGCTGCATTTAAGAGCATAGGTTTTCCTTTGGGTTTTCTAGCAGTCAACACAGAGAGAGAAAAAACAAAAATACACAATTTCCTATGAACATAATAAAAACATTCACAAGAAGGACAATTATTCTTGAATACTGTGAATACTAGGGGGATGCTTTCTGTGTTTTCATAAAGACAATTCTGTGAAATTTAATGAACCACATCATTAGTAATGTCCTCATGGTGAGACAATAGTGAATATCCCAGGGTTGTTTCTTTTAGCATTATCCCTTAACATAGCTGATGTAATTATTAAACATAGTGCATTCACCAAGAGCAATTCTACATGGACCAGACAGTGTGTTCAAGTCACATGGCCCTCAGAGTTTCAACTCGATTCAGGACAAATTGAAGTTTACAGTTTATGGACTGCTTATCCAAAGTTTGGGCAATCCTTCTTAAATAGTGCTTCTCTCAGTGGAAAAATTTGACAGCTACTGGGAAACAGTAGGTAGGAGGTTATGGTTCCTTTATAAGTTCCTGGAGTGAAGACAGTCCATATTATTGGTTAAATTCAGAATCTTATTTCTTTATAGTCAGGTAGGCTGGAAAGTAAGACTGACATTCTCTCAAATTTGGAGATTCTTAATGATCTCACTTCTATAAGTGAGCCCAGGTAATTTGCATGTATAGGATCATCACTTTTCTTTGCTCAAGCATAGTGAAAAATTAATGATGCAAGCAACTAAGTTCTATTACTAAGGGCTTAAATGCAATAATTTTAGTCTAGACATTTTTTTGAAGGGGGTGTTGAGAAAAAAGTTACTCAAGCATAAAAAATAATTCAGTAAACATCTATGAAATATGTAGATTTAAACATTTAGTGTCCTGGTGAACTTTCCAAAGAAAACAGATAGCAAAATGTATCCCAAAAAGCCCCAATAATTTTACCATGGCTGTAGGATATAAGCAAGTTAAATTTTGGGTGAGTCCATTCAAAAATGAAAAAATTAACTTTTGAATAATTGACATGTCACCAGTCTTCCTGGTAGTAATTAGATAATGGCACATTTTCTTACCTTCTACTTTCAACTTGTAATTGATTCCATTAATACCATTTTGCTGAGTTATTCAAGTAAAACTTATTTCTAACAGAACTGTTCCTACTATATAGCTTAAAATATTATGGAAATTTCATCCACCCATTTCTCTACCTTTCACATATGAGTTATTCACTTTAAGACACTGTGAGTCCTTTTTATCAGGAAGGTAAAACTTTTCTAGAGGCCCCATTGAAGATTTTTGCTTGTGTACATTAGCCAGAACTGTGTCACATGACCACTTGTAGCTGTGGTGGAGATTGGGAAAGTGAGCATTTAGCTTTTCCAGCCTCTAGAGAGAAAGGCACATCAGGAAGAGTGGGAATGGGTGTTTGGTTACCAACAATGTTTTCTACAACAGTGCTCTATGCCATAATAAGAAAGGTGGTGGTGGAAGTAGGTTTTAGGTATTCCCTTATACTTAAATTTAGATATTTTCATTAGCAAATGGATAGGGGGCACACAAGGAACTATTGTAACAGAGTTAAAACAAAGCAGGAGGAGGCTCAAGGCAATAGTCCTAACATAGAAAGCCCTAAGTCGTCTTCCTTTTCTCCTTTTAAGTCCTAAAGCAGGTTTTTGTGCACTTCTTCATAGCAGGCCAGTATATCTTTCTGTTTCATCTGGAGGCATTTCTGTGGCCCTTATCTGAAAATTGAGAAGAAAGACTTCAAATTTGGTATCCTGCCTTTGAATGAAGTATTTGATGGAAAATATTTTGGAAAATAAAAACAAACCACAAGAAAAAGTGGTGTAATTATTATGTAATTGAGCAAGTATGTAAAATAGTCACATCTCTCTCTTTCATTTTATATTAGAGGTTTAATCAAACAAATTATTTTTTGTGTGATATTTATTGCATAAGAAACATATTGGGGAAGAAAAATAATTATATCTTCATCATTTGAAGCAACTGTTTTTACCTTAGAAAGACATCAGGTAGAATGTTTTCAGCAGCAAACAACAAATGCCTCATCTCTAATGACTTAAAAAATAATGAGATCTATTTAAGTCACATAATAAGTGCCTATGTAGGTGGACTGCAGGAGTCACTTCAGGTTACCTCTGCCTTCCTCGGAGAGGCTCTTGGCTCCACCCTCTTCTGTGTATTGGTACCATTTGTAGGCTGGTACCAAAATTACCACAGTTCAGAGCATCACATATAAAACAAATTTCCATAGAAGAGCTTATTTTCAAGAGCAAAGAATCCTCAAAGTGTTATTTAGACTGGCTTCATTACAATCACCTGGGAACTTGTTAGAAATGAAATTCTCAGGACCCACTACAGAACCATCAAAATTGGAAGGAAGAGGGGTATGAAAAGGGGAGGGGGGAAATAGAGAGGGGGTTAGGCCTTGGGACTTCAAAACTTCCCCAGACTAAGAATCTTTGGTTTCACCTAATTGTGACCCATCCTCTGGACTAGGAATAGCCTGATCCCAGACTTCCCAGAACACATGTTCTTGAGAAAAAGGTGGATATCTGCATGGAACCATGGTCCTGTTGGGAAGGATGATGGCTATTGATTGGCAAGGCCACCAAGAGCACCTTCTTCACATGTTCCATGGTTATAAGCTCAGCATAGATCCAAATTAATACTCTCGTTTCCCTCTCTTAATGTTATAATGTATTTTCATATTGTTGTATAGTTTTATTTCATAATTATTGCCTTAATGTCTACACAATGAATTGAGTCATTTTGAAGGTGAAGTGTATGTAATTTTCACAAACTTAAGAAATGTTCATAAAGACTCTGAGGAGCTGGTGTTATATAAGCTTAAAATTACCATAGAAACAGACTCTGCAAAGCTATGCTATCAGAGGCATAACAGACGTGTGTGTGATGATGTGTCAAACACGAGGAAAACATAGCTTCTGGGAGCTGTGCTCAGTGTTTTTCTACCTTCCCTGGTGACAGAACTTGTATGGAGATAATTCCAAGTAAAAAAAAAATGTACAAGGGTACAGCCGTACACTATAATTAGTAGAATACTAGTTCTTCTAAGTATGCAATGGAAATACCATGACTCATGCTGGAGAGCTAAATATTTGGGAGCTCAATGCCACATATTTCCTAACTTTATTATGACAGTGATCACATAAAGTAGGAAGAAAACTAATTGACAAATCAAACAATGGATACCTATTAGGCACCTATAAGAAATACCTACAAGACAGTATGTTAGGGACTATGCAAGAGAAGGAAGAGTAAAATGTGATCCCTGCTCTTGAGATGCTTATATTATTGTTGACAGATGAATCAATGAATATAAAAAGGCAGCTAATTCAAGGAGCCAGACAAATAACTAATAAAAGACCAGGCATCTATCAAATGGCTATTATCAAAAATGAGATTAATAGGTGTTTAGTGGAAGATTTTGGATTAAGGTGAGTGGGGCAAAATCATAGAGGAGTGATTGCAGCAGGATTCCAAAAGATAGACTGCATTTAGGTCTACATAGGAGGATCACTAGGTAGTATAGTTAGGTGAGAGAAAGGCACAAGGATACAGCCTTTTGAGGATGAAGGAGTAGACCAGTCTAGTTTGAAAAGTGAAATAAAGTCCATTCCTATTGTGTTTCTGGTTAAAACATCTGGTACTTTTACTCTAAATGTAAGCTGGAGACTTGTATACAGTGATATTGGAGATATGAGTGTGGACTAGAGGTGTTAATGAACAATGTTATGGTTTTAAGCTTTCCTGTGCCTCAGTTTCTTCATCTATAGAATAGGACTAATAATATACACCTCAAAAGGTTTTTATGAGGATTAAATGAATTAGTACAAGCGCTTGGAACCCAGTAATTGTTCAGTAAATGTTTGTATTATAAGTACTACTAGTATTATCGTATTAGCAATGGTAGACCCTTAAAGATTATTAAACAGAAGATATTAATGATCCAATTTGCATTTTAAAAAATTACCCTGGGGGCGCTTGGGCGGCTTAGTCGGTTAAACGTCTGACTTTGGCTCAGCTCATGATCTCACTGCTCCTGAGTTCAAGCCCCACATTAGGGTCTGTGCTGACAGCTCAGAGCCTGGAGCTTGCTTCGGATTCTGTGTCTCCCTCTCTCTCTGCCCCTGCCCTGCTCATGCTCTGTCCCTCTGTCTCTCAAAAATAAATAAACATTAAACATTTTTTAAATAATAAAAAATAAAATAAAATAAAATAAAATAAATTCCCTGGCTGTAGTGTAGAGAATGGATTGAAGTCAGAGGAAAGAATAGGCAGAATAGTGAAATTAGAAGGAAGTTGCAATAATCTTGCTGACAGAGGGTGGAGCCCTGGGTTAGCCAGTAGAAATGCATTGGATTGGTATGTGTAGTATTTGGGTATTTCTTCCAACTATCAAACTAATAATTACTGAGCTCTTACCATGTGCCAGGTACTGTCTCAATGTGGGGGTACAATGGTAAGCAAGAAAGGCAAGGTTCTTTTCCATTTAGAGCTTAGATTACAGGAAGGGAGATAGATAAACCACATGCTAACTAATAGGTGAAAGACCTATCAATTGGGATAAGATTTATGAAGGTAACAAACAAATGAGGGGCTAAGAAAATAACAAGTCAGGAGTAAAAGTGAGGCTAGTTTTTGATGCTTCTTTTAGAAGAAGCCACTCCAAAGTGGCTTTGAAGCTGAAAACTAAAGGAAGAGAAGAAAAAGCTGTCCAAGGGAAGTGGGGTTCAGGCATTGGGAATGGCACCCACAGGACAGAGCCAGTGTTCCTGGAGCCCTGGGAGCACAAGCAGGAGCAATGTGAACAGCAGTGGGAGAGGTTTGCAGGAGCCCTGTTATGTGGTCTTCCAAGTCTTGAAAAGGGGTTTGGATTTGACTTTAACTGCAATGGAGAGTCTTTGTAGTGCTTAAAGTAGGAACGTGAGAGACACTTAGGCTTCATGGTGCTGTTGTGGGGCTGTTGTTGGAGAAGACCGAGGAGTTTATTAAATCCAATAATGAACAATTGGGAATGAGTTGTGTAAAAGGTATAAACAAAATGCTCTGTCACTCAAAGAAAGGCATTGCAGTGAATGTGTCCATTTTAGATGGAGACGTCTGAGTGTATAGAGTTATACTTGCTAATATAGTAGACCAACTTCTAAGAAGATATCTCTTCTATTTGACTAACACTCTAAAGAACCTATAATGTTAAAAGCAATCTTTTTTTAAAATAACTAAAATGATAGGTTTTTATGTTCTTTTCATATAGAAGAAAATTGTAGATATTTTCATCTTTACCTAATTTTAAAAACGCCTTTCTGAAATTTCAGCTATTTTTAGATCATCTCTTCTGCTCCTAAAATATTACTTTTAGTATCATACGTTGGAAAAACTGTTCCAACAGGCAAGGTCAGTAGAGAACAAAGAACTGAATCTTAGAACTCTAGAGTTTTGGAAGTGTAAGGACAGCTAGCTTTCATCTTGTCCAAATTTCTACCTCTTATCAGGATTCTTTTCTATAAAACCCTCTACACTGCAATGAACAGCTCATCTGTGGGCTGGGCCACCACTCCCACACTCAACTGACCCCCAGGCAGACAATACTACATCTTTCTTAAATTGAATTTTATATTGCTATGATAGCTGCTTTGAATTTCACACATTGGTTCTACTTTTACCTTCTGAATTAACAGAGAAAACATCCACATCCTCTTCCTTTAAAATATTTCATAATGGTGAATTCAGTTCCTGCATGCCTTCACAAATATTTCTTTTTTTAAGCCAAACATTTTCTATTCTCCTTTTTTTCAATATATGAAATTTATTATCAAATTGGTTTCCATTCTCTTTTTTTTAAGTTAAGAAAATCTTCGTCAATTTACCTCATCAATTTGGCCACGCTCTTCTATTCTAATAGTTAATGGTTCTCTATCTCTAAAACTTAAAAAGTAGTTAAGAGTAACTAGACTTACACTGTGGTTCATGTGGAACTGTAAGTAGTTAAAACTCCTAATTTTCATTTGAATAAAGGAAATTTTCTTCTGGCCTGTCTTTGTGTCTTGAATTTTTTTGAACAAAAGCTTAGGATTTATTGTTATTTTTGTTTAAATTTTATTTATTCTTGCACTTCTAGTTATCATCTAAGTATTTTGGAAAAAAAAACTTGAATACTTATTCAGCCAGTTATTGAATTAAGTGTATTTTAGGTTGTGTTCAAAAGACACTTAGCAACCATTATCATGCCGTCTTTGTCTTTATCTCTTCTCTGGAAAAATGATAGAAAGTCATAGAAAAGAACGTAGTTTAGGACAGAACTCTTGTGACTTTTCAGTAGTCTGATATTAATATGTTAATTTACACTGTAATAATAATTGCTTATCAAGTGTAAAGTGCTTCAATAACTGCATTGCATTTATTCATTTAATATTATATCCTACAAAGATGGTACTACTATTATTTCATTCTTATAGTTGAAAAAAAGAGGAGCTTAAAATCAAAGTAACCTCTCAGGGTCACCTGCTAAAAAGCTATAGAGTTAAAAATTTTAAACTAGAGAATCTGAAACCAAGCCCACACTCAACCACTGAACAGTCTTCTCTTTGAGCCATCTAGTTGTATTGTATCCAATGCTTTTCATTTTGATCTCAAGAGTGCAGGTGAGTATTTTGACCAACAATAGCTTAAAGTCCATTTTCAAAATACTTATTTCTCTGGTTTACTAGTGTTTTACCACAATTAAAAAAAAAAGGCAAATGGAAGAATTTAACTTATGTGGGTAACATAGAGTTTCTTTATTTTAAGGACTTTGCCTATAACGTGATGTACATGTGTACAGAGTCCATTTGAGTCATTTATCCCTCAGTATGAATGACTGGCTTTGATTGTAGGAAGAAGATAAAGCATCATTGTACCTTTTCTATGTTCCAGTCAGAAGTGGTGTTGAGGCATTAAAGTAAGCCCCAATCAAGAGAGTCAGTATAGGACTACTTTCTTACATCATACACAAAAATAAATTCAAAATAGTTGAAAGACCTAAATGTGAGACAGGAAACAATCAAAATCCTAGAGGAGAAATCAGGAAGCTACCTCTTTGACCGTGGCCACAGCAGCTTCTTACTAGACATGTCTCAGGAAGAAAGGGGATAAAAGCAAAAATGAACTATTGGGACCTCAATAAGTCAGTCAGAGAAAGATATCATACGTTTTCACTCATTTGTGGAACTTGAGAAACTTAACAGAAGACCATGGGGAAAGAGAAGAGGAAAAAGTAGTTTCAAACAGAGAGAGAGGCAAACCCATTGGAAACTCTTAAATACAGAGAACAAACTGAGGGTTGTTGCGGGGGGGTGTGAGGGAGAGGGGAAAATGGGTGATGGGTATTGAAGAGGGCACTTGTTGGGATGAGCACTGGGTGTTATATGTAAGTGATGAATCTCTGGAATCTACTCCCAAAACCAAGAGCACACTGTATACACTGTATGTTACCTAACTTGACAATAAATTATATTAAAAAAAAAATCTTCTGCAAAGTGAGGGAAACAATCAACAAAACTAAAAGGCAACCGATGGAATGGGAGAAAATATTTACAAATGACATATCGGATAAAGGATTAATATCCAAAATCTATAAAGAACTTATTAAGCTCAACATCCAAAAAACAAGTAATCCAGTGAAGAAATGGGTAGAAGACACGAATAGACATTTATCCAGAGAAGACATCCAGATGGTTAACAGATGAAAACATGCTCAACATCATCAGAGAAATACAAATCAAAACCACAATGAGATACCACCTCACAGCTGTCAGAATGGCTAAAATTAACAACCCAGGAAACAATAGATGTTGGTAAGGATGTGGAGAAAAGGGAACCCTTTTGCAAACTGATGCAGTGACTCTGGAGAGCAGTATGGAGGTTCCTCAAAAAATTACTGATAGAATTACCCTACAACCCAGCAATTGCACTACTAGGTATTTATCCAAAGGATACAGGAGTGCTGATTCAAAGGGGCACATGCACCCCAAAGTTTATAGCAGTGCTTTCAACAATAGCCAAATGGTGGAAAGAGCCCAAATGTCCATCAACTGATGAATAGATAAAGAAGATGTGGGGTGTATATATATATATATATAGAGAGAGAGAGAGAGAGAGAATATATATATTGAATATATATATGTATATATATATATATATATATATATATTCAAAAGGATGAAATCTTGCCATTTGCAACAACATGGATGGAACTAGAGTGTGTTATGCTAAGCGAAATAAGTCAGTCAGAGAAAGACAAATATCATATGATTTCACTTATATGTGGAACTTATGAAACATAGGAGAAGGGAGAGAAAAATAAGATAAAAACAGCAAACCATAAGAGACTCTTAAATACAGAGAACAAACTGAGGGTTGTTGGAGGGGTGTTGGGTGGGGGTGGGGATGGGCTAAACAAGGGATGGGCATTAAGGAGAGATCTTATTAGGATGAGCACGCTGTGTTATATGTAAGTGATGAATCACTGGGTTCTATTCCTGAAACCAATATTACACTGTATTTTAACTAACTTGAATTTAAATAAATAAATTTTTAAAAAGATGGTATAAACAGAAGTTATTTAAAAGATGAAATTTAAAGAGTACATTATTTGAGGAGAAAATTTCAACAAAAACTTAATTTTGGGGGATTGTCAAGTAAAAAAGAGGAAAGAAATGGCACCCATAATTCCACCATTTAGAGATAATATCTCTTAGCAGAAATGTGTATATTCCATTACCTTTTTCTGTGTTTTTATTTTTACCTTTTAAAAAATTAAGAAATTTACTTTTTCATGCAGTTTTAAGTTCACAGCAAAATTGAACAAAAGTACAGAGTGCTCCCGCACACCCCCTGCCCCACACATGCATAGCTTCCCTCATTATTAACATCCCCCACCAGAGTGGTACATTTGTTACAATTGATGAACCTACATTGACACATCATAATCACCCAAAGTTTGTAGTTTATGTTATGGTTTACTCTCAGTGTTGTACATTCTGTGGGTTTGGATAAATGCATAGTGACATGTATCCACCATTATAATATCGGGGAGACTAGTTTCACTTCCCTAAAAATCCTGTTTTCTGCCTGTTTATTCCACCTTCCTCCTAACCCTTGGAAACCACTAATTTTTTTACTGTTGCCATAGTTTTGCCTTTTCCAGAGTGTCGTATAGTTGGAATCATAGCCTTTTCAGATTGGCTTCTTTCACTTAGTAATATGCATTTAAGACTCCTCTATGTCTTTTTGTGGCTCAATAGCTCATTTCGTCTTGGCACTGAGTAATATTCTGTTGTCTAGATGTACCATAGTTTGTTTATCCATTTACCTATTGAAGGACACCTTGGTTGCTTCCAAATTTTGGCAGTTATGAATAAAGCCGCTATAAACATTCATGTGCAGGTTATTGTGTGGACGTAAATTTTCAGTTCATTTGGGTAAATACCCAGGAGCACGATTGCTGGGACATATGGTAAGAGTATATTTAGTTTTGTAATTGAGGTACACATTTTAAGCTCAACTGAGCCATATAGAGGATTGAATTACAAAGTTAGGTTTCTCTAGGGCTCATAGTGCCTCATCTCTCTTATTTTTGACTTTCCTCTCCAGCCTGACCTTTTATGTACTGCTTCTGTCTTGTAATTTTTGCTGGTTTGTGGGGCTGATCCAGCACTGACTCAACATATAACCTTTCTAATCAGTGTACATCATCCTCTGGTGTCTCAGTTCAAATTCAGGAAGGGAACAGTCTGATTGGCTCAATCTAGCCTGTTAGATTGATTGATTTGCTTCCACTTTGGTGTCCAAGCAGCTGGGGCAAGGGTGCAAAGCCTTTAGTCAGACCTGCCCTTCAGGAGAGATTTAGGGAATAGTGGGGAACGGGTGTAATTTCAAATCAGGGAGTTTAAGTTAGGAGGTTATTCTTGGTGTATACCATTACTACTGATCTCAGTTAACCGGTTTCTCTGGTCTAATTATTAACAATAGCACTCCCTTTTAATTTTAAAACTATTCTCATTTGGATGATAAATTGTATGTGGACCTGAAGTACAACCTATTTAAATGCTCTGACTGGTATTATCTGTGATTATCAGGTACATGGTAGGGAGGTATTCTAGAAATCTTCTTTCCTGAAGACTTCTCTGTATTTTGGGAGTAAGTAAACTGCATAGAATAAGAAAAACAAGGAAAAGGAAATCAAACTATGTTCAAGTTGTAGTCTGCAGGAGTTTGATTACATTTTGTTTCAGATGAAATGGGTATTAGTTCTTAACAGACAAAATTAAACAGTTCAGAAATTTTCTGAAGTTGATCATCTTCTATTACTAATATACTTTAGTTAAATGCAAATGAACATAAAAGGACAGTAGTCCTCCCTTATTTGTGTTTTTTCTTTCTGCATTTCAGTTACCTGAGGTTAACTGTGATCCAGAAGCAGACGATCCTCCTTTGGACATAGTCTGAAGGTCAACAGTAGCCAAATGCTAGGTCACAATGCCTACATCATTCACCGCACATTCACCTCAGGCATTTTATTATCTCACATCATCACAAAAAGAAGGGTGAGTATGGAACAATAATATATTTTGAAGAAAGAGAGACCACATTCACATTACTTATTATAGTATATTGTTATAATTATTCTATTTCATTATTATTTATTGTTGTGATCTCTTACTGTGCCTAATTCATAAATTAAACTTTATCATAAGTATGTGTGTACAGAAAAAAAACATAGTATATATAGAGTTTGGTACTATCTGCAGTTTCAGAAATCCATTGGGGGTCTTGGAACGTACCCCCAAGGATAGGGGGGACTACTGTAGATGTCTTTTGGCTCAAATTTACCTGTTAATTAAAGAGTTCTTATATTTTGCATCTTTCCAATATTTGAGCAAACCATATATTTAGTGACAATAGTTCTAGCATATAAATTCAATAGTTCTTCCTGAAAGGTAATTAATAAGTAAATGGTTGGTTTTTGTGCTCATTTAAATAATTCTTTTTTTTTTTTTAACTTCCCTTCTCAGGCATGGTTTTCTTTCAACATTGTTTATTAGATCCCAAGCAGCTCTGAAATTAAAATAAATATTTTTAACTTTTTAGGGCTACTTTAAATTTACTTCAGCTTTAGTTTGTAATCCTAAAAGAGAAAGGGGAAAAAAAGGAATGGGTTCTATAAACTATATTGGTTCTTGTGACAGGCAATAAACATTTGTTAAAATATGATTAAAGAGATCTACCTGAGATGATGGCAACTCTGCTGTTTTCAAGGATAAATATTCAAATGGTCAACATGAATTATTTCACATTTTTCTTCTATGTTTCTTTATTACATTCTTTAAATAAGTCATAGAGGATGTTATGTAGGGAATGAAATGACGATCACATTAGAACTTGATTATTGGAGGTTTGGGAGATGGTTCAATTTTAATTCTGTGCACTGGTATTATTTCAAAATCCTCTTAGGAAAAAAAATCTATAAAGACAGTTCTGAGGATATCAGTATTGTAAACAGTAATTTTGACAATCTTCCTGACACCATCCAAGTGATAAAAGGGACAAGAGTGTTCCAAAGTGGAGGAATAAAAAAACGTTATGGAAAAGTGCTAGTTTCCAAGAGTGCCAAGCCCCACAGATAGAATCACCAATTTATCAAATACTATTATAACATCCAATTCAACATAATGGGGCTTTTTCCATAGTCTGGCTTACAGCCCATGCCAGCATTGCTTTTCTGCTGTCGATACAAAGAAATCTATTACACTAAAAACTGATAGAATAGAACTGGATGTTGATTGCAAATCTCTGCTGCCTTGTCAGCAGACTCCTATTAAATGGAGACATTGTCCTTTCGAAAAGGAGTTGGGTACAGTAACTCCTGGAATACAATGGCATATATTCTTAATGCATTTTGACGTGTTGACAGATTCCCCCCCCACCCCCGCCCTTTCTTCTTTCAGAGCTCTGTCCTCAGACCCAGTCCCAACTGTGGTTGATTACACTTATGTCTCATACGGTAGATTCATACTGTATCTCCTTACAGATGATTTCCTTGCCCTTGCCACCACTACCAGCTAACTTTAGGACACCCCACCCTTTTATCACTGCCATGTCTTAATATGGCCACAGTAAGCTGTAATTCATCAGGAGTTACTCTAGTTGTTTCACATATATATATGTCCTGACCATATTGTTAAGGACCATGTGTTTTAGTAATTTGTATTCTTTAAATATCAGGTATTCTATTCAACAAATGGAAATCACTTTCTGAATGCTGAATAAAGAAAGCCACATGGCCTTCAATTTTTTTTTCCATTTTACTGCTTAAATGCAGATACTCAGATGGAGTTAATATGACACTATTAAGTCCTTCTCTGCAGGGCCCTCTTTAAGGCACAGAAGTGCCCTCAGTATGTGTTCACATGGTCATATGATTTTGTGTAATTTGTAATAGTTATCATTTTAACCTTAGTTAACATTGTTGTCTTCTTCCACTCATAGTCACCCCTGCCACACTTCCTTTCACACTGAGTGGTATTAGAGTGGCTTGCAGTCATTTTCAACTCTAGATTAGATATTTAGCTGTCGTGGAGAAAAAGCTTCCAGGAATATGCTCACCACTCCTTGTGCTGAATTACAAAGGGACAGGGCTAGAGGTTGTATGATAATGTCCTATAGTACTCAGCTCTGGACGTACATTGAGAATGGAAGAGAAAAAAGATTTGGAATGTATAGAAGAACCAATAGCTAGTATATGAGAGAATCTTGCAAGTATGAGAGCTTATATATGAAGAATAGCAAGCATCATATACATACACACGGACCACTACTGTCACCACCGCCAATGACAAAAGCCTTAATGAAAGTTTTCCCAAATTTGACAGCATTCCTTAATAAATTTGTGTGACCTTAATGATGGTGAGATATTAAACAAATGAAATATTTTTCAAATTGTCAATAATTAAAGAATGTGAACCTTCACACGCAAGAACCATCTCAGAAGAGGGGCAACGAAAGCTTCATCAGACGACCACCTTCTTAAGAACACAAGCAGAAACCATTTAGTGATGTAGCCTTCAAATATATTAAATCTGTGAGATTTGTGTCAAATTTAACCACTTAGAAACTATTAGAACTGAAGTCTCCCTTTATTATCCTAGAATCTCATTTTGTTAAATATTATGTGCAATAAATTGCCCATGGTTATGTTCTGGAAACCATTGTGTTTTGCATTGGATTCAGTCTGTCACTATGTGCCAAATGCCCTTCCTATTCTGGCTGGCTGGCTTATTTGTCACCTCCACCATGCTGTGTCTGTTTCCCTGTAATGTGCTTGTTCCAGTTAGTCTCTTTACTCAGTATGCCAGTATTTACAATTGTTACCACTTAGTCAAATTCTACTCCCTCAGTATGCAAATCAAATGTTACTCCTACCTGCAAAGAGGCTTTTCTGACCCTGCAGCAAGGAGAGCAAAGCCTCTCCAACTTTGAGGCTTTGAGCAAAGCTTCAAAACCATCTTGTGACATCCCTTATATTCTTGTCTCTGTTGCCATTTGATTCTGTGTGTCTCAGTCGTATTTCCCCTATTAAATCCAAATGTTCTTAGGGACCATTATTAGTACTACTGTAATTATTTGAGGCCTCAGAGCTGTAGGAATTCAATATTATTTTGGAATAAATGTCTCAGGAATGGCTAGTGTTAAATCTGAGAATAAGACTTTAAGCTAGAGTGATCAGCTTGTCGGTGTAAGAGGAAGAGGTTCTTTTTCTGAGATTAGACACCAAATACTTGTTTTATTTCATTTTTGCAAAAGTGGGAACAACTTAATATTTTAAGAGCTTCTAAAGTCCCACTCTCCCCCGTTTCTTTAGAGGTAGAGGCTTGAATTCACATTTAAGGGCCCTAGGCTCATTTGTTTTGGACCCTACTCCTCCTCCTTTTCTCATTTTTCCTTCTTTTTCTTATAAAAAACAATAAAGTAGGTATTTTTTAAGGATATTAATATAAACAAATATCTGTATATGCAAATATGCTTCAGGATATCCTGTCTGTAAAAAATCTGTTTTATAGCCCCTTCTAACTGTGGTCTCATTTATTTGCTCCTTATTCAAGCATAATTTCTCCTAGTATTTCTTTTTCTCCTTCCTGTTTTCTTTCTATTTATTTATTTATTTATTTATTTATTTATTTATTTAATATGAAATTTATTGTCAAATTGGTTTCCATACAACACCCAGTGCTCATCCCAACAGGTGCCCTCCTCAATACCCCTCACCCACCCTCCCCTCCCTCCCATACCCCATGAGCCCTCAGTTTGTCCTCAGTTTTTAAGAGTTTTTATGTTTTGGCTCCCTCCCTGTCTAACCTTTTTTTTTTCTTCCCCTCCCCCATGGTCTTCTGTTAAGTTTCTCAGGATCCACATAAGAGTGAAAACATACGGTATTTGTCTTTCTCTAACTGACTTATTTCACTTAACATAACACTCTCCACTTCCATCCACTTTGCTACAAAAGGCCATATTTCATTCTTTCTCATTGCCACATAGTATTCCATTGTATATACAAACCACAATTTCTTTGTCCATTCATCAGTTGATGGACATTTAGGCTCTTTCCATAATTTGGCTATTGTTGAGAGTGCTGCTATAAACATTGGGGTACAAGTACCCCTATGCATCAGCACTCCTGTATCCCTTGGGTAAATTCCTAGCAGGGCTATTGCTGGGTCATAGGGTAGATCTATTTTTAATTTTTTGAGGAACCTCCACACTGTTTTCCAGAGTGGCTGCACCAGTTTGCATTCCCACCAACAGTGCCAGAGGGTTCCCGTTTCTCCACATCCTCTCCAGCATCTATAGTCTCCTGATTTGTTCATTTTGGCCACTCTGACTGGCGTGAGGTGGTATCTGAGTGTGGTTTTGATTTGTATTTCCCTGACGAGGAGCGACGTTGAGCATCTTTTCATGTGCCTGTTGGCCATCCGGATGTCTTTAGAGAAGTGTCTATTCATGTCTTCTGCTCGTTTCTTCACTGGATTATTTGTTTTTCGGGTGTGGAGTTTGGTGAGCTCTTTATAGATTTTGGATACTAGCCCTTTGTCCGATATGTCATTTGCAAATATCTTTTCCCATTCCGTTGGTTGCCTTTTAGTTTTGTTGGTTGTTTCCTTTGCTGTGCAGAAGCTTTTTATCTTCACGAGGTCCCAGTAGTTCATTTTTGCTTTTAATTCCCTTGCCTTTGGGGATGTGTCAAATAATAAATTGCTGCGGCTGAGGTCAGAGAGGTCTTTTCCTGCTTTCTCCTCTAGGGTTTTGATGGTTTCCTGTCTCACCTTCAGGTTCTTTATCCATTTTGAGTTTATTTTTGTGAATGGTGTGAGAAAGTGGTCTAGTTTCATTTTTCTGCATGTTGCTGTCCAGTTCTCCCAGCACCATTTGTTAAAGAGACTGTCTTTTTTCCATTGGATATTCTTTCCTGCTTTGTCAAAGATTAGTTGGCCATGCTTTTGTGGGTCTAATTCTGGGGTTTCTATTCTATTCCATTGGTCTATGTGTCTGTTTTTGTGCCGATACCATACTGTCTTGATGATGACAGCTTTGTAGTAGAGGCTAAAGTCTGGGATTGTGATGCCTCCCGCTTTGGTCTTCTTCTTCAATATTGCTTTGGCTATTTGGGATCTTTTATGGTTCCATACAGATTTTAGGATTGCTTGTTCAAGCTTCAAGAAGAATGCTGGTGCAATTTTGATTGGGATTGCATTGCATGTATAGATAGCTTTGGGTAGTATTGACATTTTAACAATATTTATTCTTCTAATCCATGAGCATGGAATATTTTTCCATTTCTTTATATCTCATTCAATTTCCTTCATAAACTTTCTATAGTTTTCAGCATACAGATATTTTACATCTTTGGTTAGGTTTATTCCTAGGTATTTTATGATTCTTGGTGCAATTGTGAATGGGATCAATTTCTTTATTTGTCTTTCAGTTCCTTCGTTGTTAGTGTATAAGAATGCAACTGATTTCTGTACATTGATTTTGTAACCTGCAACTTTGCTGAATTCACGTATCAGTTCTAGCAGACTTTTGGTGGAGTCTGTCGGGTTTTCCATGCATAGTATCATGTTGTCTGCAAAAAGTGAAAGCTTGACTTCATCTTTGCCAATTTTGATGCCTTTGATTTCCTTTGGTTGTCTAATTGCTGATGCTAGCACTTCCAATACTATGTTAAACAACAGCGGTGAGAGTGGACATCCCTGTCGTGTTCCTGATCTTAGGGGGAAAGCTCTCAGTTTTTCCCCATTGAGGATGATATTAGCTGTGGGCTTTTCATAAGTGGCTTTTATGATGTTTAAGTATGTTCCTTCTATCCCGACTTTCTTGAGGGTTTTTATTAAGGAAGGATGCTGAATTTTGCCAAATGCTTTTTCTGCATCGATTGACAGGATCATATGGTTCTTATCTTTCCTTTTATTAATGTGACGTATCACATTGATTGATTTGAGAAGGTTGAACCACGCTGCAGCCCAGGAATGAATCCCATTTGATCATGGTGAATAATTCTTTTTATATGCTGTTGAATTCGATTTGCTAGTATCTTATTGAGAATTTTTGCATCCATATTCATCAGGGATATTGGCCTGTAGTTCTCTTTTTTTGGGTCTCTGTCTGGTTTAGGAATCAAAGTAATGCTGGCTTCATAGAATGAGTCTGGAAGTTTTCCTTCCCTTTCTATTTTTTGGAACAGCTTGAGAAGGATAGGTATTATCTCTGCTTTATATGTCTGGTAGAATTCCCCAGGGAAGCCATCTGGTCCTGGACTCTTATTTGTTGGGAGATTTTTGATAACTGATCCAATTTTTTCACCTGTTGTGGGTCTGTTCTAGTTTTCTGTTTCTTCCTGTTTGAGTTTTGGAAGTGTGTGGGTGTTTAGGAATTTGTCCATTTCTTCCAGGTTGTCCAGTTTGTTGGCAAATAATTTTTCATAGTACTCCCTGCTAATTGCTTGTATATCTGAGGGATTGGTTTTAATAATTCCATTTTCATTCATGATTTTATCTATTTGGGTCATCTCCCTTTTCTTTTTGAGAAGCCTGGCTAGAGGTTTATCGGTTTGTTTATTTTTTCAAAAACCCAACTCTTGATTTCATTGATCTCCTCTACAGTTTTTTTAGATTCTATATTGTTTACTTCTGCTCTGATCTTCATTATTTATCTTTTTTCTGCTGGGTTTGGGGTGTCTTTGCTGTTCTGCTTCTATTTCCTTTAGGTGTGCTGTTAGATTTTGTATTTGGGATTTTTCTTGTTTCTTGAGATAGGCCTGGATTGCAATGTATTTTCCTCTCAGGACTGCCTTCGCTGCATCCCAAAGCGTTTGGATTGTTGTATTTTCATTTTCATTTGTTTCCATATATTTTTTAATTTCTTCTCTAATTTCCTGTTTGACCCATTCATTCTTTAGTAGGGTGTTCTTTAACCTCCATGCTTTTGGAGGTTTTCTAGACTTTTTCCTGTGGTTGATTTTAAGTTTCATAGCATTGTGGTCTGAAAGTGTGCATGGTATGATCTTAATTCTTTTATACTTATGAAGGGCTGTTTTGTGACCCAGTATGTGATCTATCTTGGAGAATGTTCCATGTGCACTCGAGAAGAAAGCATATTCTGTTGCTTTGGGATGCAGAGTTCTAAATATATCTGTCAAGTCCATCTGATCCAATGTATCATTCAGGTCCCTTGTTTCTTTATTGATCCTGTGTCTAGATGATCTATCCATTGTTGTAAGTGGAGTATTAAGGTCCCCTGCAATTACCACATTCTTATCGGTAAGGTTGTTTATGTTTATGAGTAATTGTTTTATATATTTGGGGGCTCCCATATTCAGCACATAGACATTTATAATTGTTAGCTCTTCCTGACGGATAGCCCCTGTAATTGTTATATAATGCCCTTCTTCATCTCTTGTTACAGCCTTTAATTTAAAGTCTAGTTTGTCTGATATAAGTATGGCTACTCCAGCTTTCTTTTGACTTCCAGTAGCATGATAGATAGTTCTCCATCCCCTCACTTTCAATCTGAAGGTGTCCTCAGGTCTAAAATGAGTCTCTTGTAGACAGCAGATAGATGGGTCTTGTTTTTTTTATCCATTCTGATGCCTATGTCTTTTGGTTGGCGCATTGAGTCCAGTTACATTTAGTGTTATTTTTGAAAGATATGGGTTTAGAGTCATTGTGAAGTCTGTAGGTTTCATGCTTGTAGTAATGTCTCTGGTACTTTTTGGTCCTTGCAACATTTCACTCAGAGAATCCCCCTTAGGATCTCTTCTAGGGCTGGTTTAGTGGTGACGAATTCCTTCAGTTTTTGTTTGTTTGGGAAGACCTTTATCTCTCCTTCTATTCTGAGTGACAGACTTGCTGGATAAAGAATTCTTGGCTCCATATTTTTCCTGTTCATCACATTGAAGATTTCCTGCCATTCCTTTCTGGTGTGCCAAGTTTCAGTAGATAGGTCTGCCGCTAGTCTTATGGGTTTCCCTTCATATGTTAGAGCGTGTTATCCCTAGCTGCTTTCAGAATTTTCTCTTTATCCTTGTATTTTGCCGGTTTCACTATGATATGTCATGCAGAAGATCGATTCAAGTTATGTCTGAAGGGAGTTCTCTGTGCCTCTTGGATTTCAGTGCCTTTTTCCTTCCCCAGATCAGGGGAGTTCTCAGCTATGATTTGTTCAAGTACACCTTCAGCCCCTTCCTCTCTCTCTTCCTCTTCTGGAATTCCTATTATACGGATATTGTTACATTTGATTGCATCACTTAGTTCTCTAATTCTCCTGTCATACTCCTGGGTTTTTATCTCTCTTTTTCTCAGTTTCGTCTTTTTCCATAATTTTATCTTCTAATTCACCTATTCTCTCCTCTGCCTCTTCAATCTATGCTATGGCTGCCTCCATTTTATTTTGCACCTCATTTATAACATTTTTTAGCTCCTCGTGACTATTTCTTAGTTCCTTGATCTCCATAGCAATAGATTCTCTGCTGTCCTCTATACTTTTTTCAAGCCCAGCGATTAATTTTATGACTATTATTGTAAATCCCTGTTCTGTTATATTGCTTAAATCGTTTTTGATCAATTAGTTAGCTGACGCTACTTCCTGGACTTTCTTTTGAGGAGAATTCTTCCATTTCGTCATTTTGGATAGTCCCTGGGGTGGCGTGGAACTGCAGGGCACTTCCCCTGTGCTGTCTGGAGAACTTGTGTTGGTGGGCGGGGCTGCAGTCAGACCTGATGTCTGTCCCCAGCCCAGCACTGGGACCATAGTCAGACTGGTGTGTACATTATCTTCCCCTCTCCCAGGGGCAGGCCTCACTGTGGAGTGGTGTGGCCCCTGTCTGGGCTACTTGCACACTGCCAGGCTTGTGGTGTTGCTTTGATGGAATCTGGCCAAAGGCATATTAGCCAGGGTGGATCCACAATGTGTACAGGGGCGAGAGGGGCAGGCTTAGCTCGCTTTGCCCTAGGTGGTCCTCTGTGGGAGGGGCCCTGCAGCACCGGAAGGGAGGCAGGCCTGTTGGAGGGATGAATCCACAGAAGCACAGTGTTGGAGGTTTGCACGGTGTGAGCAAGTTCGGTGACAGGAACTGGTTCCTTTTGGAACTTCAGCTGGGGGGTGGGAGAGGGAGGTGGCTCTTACCAGTGCCTTTGTTCCCCATGGAGCTGAGCTGTGTCTTCTGGGACTCAACCACTCTCCCTCCTTGCTCTCTGAAAGCAGAGGTGTCCGCTCACCCTCCCTGCTGTCTGAGAGCAGAGCTGTTGACTTTTAATATTCCAGATGTTAAGTCCCGCTGGGTGTCAGAACTCACGGAATCCCACCCCTCGGCTTTTGCAAGCCAGACTCAGGGCTCTGCCTTACGGGGCGGGCTGCCCCTCCACCGCCCTGGCGCCATCCTGCCAGTCCCTGTAGTGCGCACCGCCTCTGCACCCTTCCTACCCTCTTCTGTGGACCTCTCATCTATGCTTGGCTCCAGAGAGTCCGTTATGCTAGTCTTCTGGTGTCTTTCTGGGTTATTTAGGCAGATGTGGGTGGAATCTAAGTGATCAGCAGGACGAGGTGAGCCCAGTGCCCTCCTATGCCACCATCTTCCCCTGGATCTCCCTTCTTCTTTTTTTTAATGTTTACTTAGTTCTGAGGGAGAGACAGAGGTCAAGTGGGGGGAAGGGGCAGAGAGAGAGGGAGACAGAATCCAAAGCAGGCTCCAGGCTCTGAGCTGTCAACACAGAGCCTGACACGGGGCTTGAACTCAGGAGCTGTGAGATCATGACTTCAGCTGAAGTTGTATGCTTAACCGACTGAGCCACCCAGATGCCCCGCTCCTTTCTGTTTTCTCCTTTATTTACTATAATTGAGCTTCTGTTCCTTTTACTCCATTACAACTACTCTTGTCAAGGTCACAAATTATTTTCATGTTGCCAAAGTCAATGGTCATGTCTCTATTCCAGCAACAATTCCATTCACATTTACAGAATTACATACCAAGGAAAACCTGTTATCAAACTCTGTGGACATAGTCAAAATGACAATGAAGGCAGGTCAAGAACAACCCTAGAATATGTAAAAGGAAAAAGGATAAATGAACCAGGATTTACTATTAAAACAGTAAACAATCCTAAAATAAGAATAAGAATAAGAAGAATAAAAATGGTAAATAATACAATGACCATCATGGATCATCTTCATCAGCTACTTTAGGCAGTGGTGTGGCCAGAGCAGAAACACTTTGCAATGCTACAGATAAATAGAGTCTAAAAGTTTTCTTTCAATAGGGATTTATTTTTATAAATCTAGTTTTCATATGCACTTCATTGAAGAAGGTATAAAAAACTATGACAGGCCAGTTTATGGATAGGGTGAAATTCTCACTTCCTCAGCTTTATGTGATGACAAGGCTCACTATGCAGAGTCAGTTTGGCCATGAATGACTCGTTAAAACACCAAGGACTATGATAAATTCCAATGATTTGATTTCTTTAGCTAATGGGGATTTTCAAAATTAGAAAAATAGAGTACCTTAATTTCAGTAAAATGAGTTCTTATTTTAAAGAAAAGATCCTAAAGCTTCTATGTATAGACACGCATCTACCTGTGTTGCAACTCTGTGGGTTGGAAATCAATGTTTTGTCATTAATGGTTATACCTCAAAGCCATTAGTTACTAACTCTGATTATGTCATTTACATTTGTAGTCACTCAGGATATTTTATACTTACCTGAGGCAGACAACATCTTTGAATTTTAAGTGGTAACTGAATGGTGACATTGTAGGAGAAGTCTAAGCAAAACCCAAAGTCCCAGCAAAACCTAAGCAAATGTCAGCATTAGTCAGAGCCATTTTCCTACCCACATCATAGGTCTGTACTAAGCCTCAGCATGAACTGAGTGACAGTCACTCCCTTCAAGGAACAAATGGAAGGAGAAGGTTTAAGAGAGAGGAGAGGGCCAAAAGGAACACATGGAAGGAGAGGGCTTAAGAGAGAAGAAAAGAACTGGGACAGAAAAGAAAAGACTGAGTCTGGTGTAGAGCAAAGTCAGCTGGGGTCAGAGGGTGTCACACAGTGTATCATACTGCTGACAGCTTGGTGAAGGCTGAAAGGAGCGTGGAGGATAGTGCAGGCATAACTCCTATGCATTACCCACTCCTCTGTGCTATAGTTTAATGGAGAAACTATACAGGGTTCCTGGTTCAAGGGCTACTAGGAATGTCTTAGTATCTTTAGCTGTGACGGCTAATACAGCTTTGAGAAAAGGGAGGCTAATTCTTTTTGGTACATATTTAATGAATTTTACATAGATGGCAAATGCATACAGAAACAATCTCAAGTTACTCTAATGTTGGTCAAGGATATCTAAGAACAGATAAAGGTTTAACTAAATCAGAAGTAAAAGAAGTAAAACCATTCCTGGGGTTAATGACTGGCCAAGGGTCCATTGTGTTTGACAGTGAAGACTGGGGAAAACCTCCATTGTGCAATTTGTTAACTGTTCATTTGTGGTACTTTATTTTTTTTTAACATTGATATTTTCATAGGAGAATCTGAAAGAACTTTTCAAGGAAACATTAAATGATTTTTATGTCAGAAATGTGAGGAATTTAACAGAGGAGTGGGTAATACAAATACAATAAAACCTAATTTCCTTTTCTGTCTCAGTCTTGGCACAGATTTGGAGCATATGTATTCCTATTGTATTTTATGTATATCATCCTCTTAAAGACAAGTATGAAAAGATGTTTTTCTAGAGAGTAGCAAAATTACAACCAAAGACATAGGATGAGAACAGCTTTATTTGGAGCCAGATATCAGTGGGTTTTAAGTTATTCAGTTCTTAAAATGTTACACAGTTAGGAAATGTGGGGGTTAGAATTAAAACTCAATCAAAGGAGTTTGGTGTGGTTTCTTAGCTTCTGGCTCAGTGTACTTCTAACCCTGTTTTGAGGAGCTCAGGTTTTTTATTTTTGTTTTTGTTTCATTTTTTATTTGTCTTGTTGCATGGCTGCATTTGTTAGATGTAATATTTGGAATTAATAATAATTAAAAAAAACTTTCAGGCTCTCTTGTCTAAGGAGAAATTGCTTCCCCAGCTGAACTTTTAAGACCTTCAAATGGAGTCTTCAGCTGGGTCTCCATTCAGTTCCTGCCTGATTGTGGTCATATGGTTTTTTCTTACAATCAGTCCTCCCTGGGACATGTTAAATAGTGCCTGCTTTTCTCTCCAGGGCTCTGATTTTCAAAAAGGGAAACCCAGGGAAATTTTTTTATGGACAGGCTGCATTGTAGCTATGGGAATTATCTTAAGTACTTGTGGATCTCAGATACTTCATTTGCTTTCACTGGTGGAAAGACCCATAAGAGGCACTGAGTTCTTGATCTGTTGCTGTCTCTGTTTGGAGAAACAGAAAGCTTTGCTGAAACTTTGTATTTCATGAAGCAGAACCAGATGAACTTTTGGGACCAGAACACACTGATAATGCCCTTCCATGACTAGATTTCATCTACCCTTTCATGTCTCCTGCTGGAATTCATTTAGAACCACATTGAGTGGGAATCTCTCTTCTATTTTGAGATTGGCCCTGCCAATAAATAATCAACCTGACTTATACCCATTAGTTTTCAGGAATCATTTTTACCCATTGAAGCCTCTGTCTGGGTTAAGGAGTGCTGCCTCTCCCATTCCACTGTATGTCTTTCCCCTAATGATGATCCTGGAGAACCTTCCTTCAGCTGTCCCAGTTTCAGTATCCATCTGCTACATGAATCCTGTGGGCCCATCTGCTACCAGCAGCCAGTGTCACACTGTCTAGCTTATAGTGCAGGAGATCTTTTCCTTTGGTATTGTCTAGGTGCAGAGCAAGCTGCTTGTTCTCCTTGCAAAGATGTGTGTTGCCTTTGGATTCAGGGATTTTCCTTTAATGATTTTTTAAAAAGCTTTATTCTCCATGTCCTGTGGTAGAATTAATCATTTTGGGGGGCCTAATAAGGTACATCTGGAGTTACTGAGCCATAGGAGGATTATATCCCCATAGGACATATGTTGAGAGATGGATGTATTCATTTAAATAGGAAAATTCTCATCTAATTCATAAACAGAATTTAGTGGGATTGAGTGGTAGTTTTTAATTATGAAGATGGAACATTTCAGTGAATAACTCCTATTGAATTCATTGTAGATGTTCATATTCTTGTTTCCTCTAGCCTCTTTCTAACATGCTATAAATGCATAATCAAAGTGAAATGGAATGATGATTGGAAATTGTTATAGCCAATTTCTTTGTATAACAAAACAGCTTGTATATTCCACACCATTTTGTAGATAGTAGAACTTCATGATACGGAACACAAAAGAACTATTTTCCACATGCTGTTATAAAATTTAAGTTGTCTTTTGTATTTGAAGCTATAATTATTGATGAGAAGACAGACTATTCCAGGCTGTCTCTGAGTACCTTGTCGTCATCCCAGCACATGGCCAGGAGGTAAATGGTTCAATAAGTGACATAACCAGGGGCAGTATTTCCTGAGGAAATATGAGAAATCCCCACTGAGGGACCTTAGGGGGAAAGCCAGCTCAGTCTATGGTGGTTTTCTTCTGTGACTCGTCACGTTGGACGGTAGTCTAAAATAACTTGTATTTAGAAGTGTCATGTCAGTCTTTTTAAAGGCTGTATCAACCCAAATGTCCCCGAAGACTAAAAGTTCTCGGAGCTCAAGAACATTATATATTGTTTTCTCTGATTAAGCTGTGTTTGTAAATAAACACACAGGAAGAAAAAGGTATCATCCCAGGATGGATTAAGAAGTATAAATAATAATAAAAAATGTTACCAAATTACTAATATGCATTTTGTGTACTGAGTGACTCATTTCAATCTCAGGATTTTTAACATTGACTTATGATCTAGAGATTTCTCTTGATACAAGGTATCATTTTATAATTATAAGGAAATGAAAGCATGAGTAGCTCTTAGTCAAGAAAACAACTTGCTAGATACTTGGTCAAGCTCACACAGTCTTAATAGCCACCTATGTAATATGCTCAGAGGATTGAATATTTTTAAAATTTATGATGAGTGAATAGAAAAACCTGCTATTCAGTCATGGTTCATATGTGTGAGCAGTGACATGGTTTACTGGGCTCTATTTCTTAGGGTCTGTACTCTTAGCATGTCTAGATGCATCTATATTCCTGGTCACTGCTTTGTAGGGGATTGGAGGAATAGCTTAAGAGAAGAAGAGGAATACTGCATGGGTTGGAGCAGGTACTTATAGCTCACGCCATCTACTATTTAGCAACAGCATGGTACAATGCCACAAGCTGAGACTGAATTCACACAAGCCTGGTGTCCAGCTAATTCCCTACCAATCATTGGAAATATTATTTAATGTCCTGAGCCTCAGTTTTATCATCTGTAAAATGGTAATGCTACTACTGCTCCTAATAGCTGCCGTAAGGCATGGTTGTGAGAATTAAATGAGATAAAGTATGTCAGGTACTTTAGCACAACTGCTAGCATACGGCAGGCCCTCAATAAATGCGAGCTTTGCTTTACTATCCCTCTTTATATTTTCCTTGAACCAGCTTTTTTTCCCTTTCTGCTTCCTGCTCTTAGAGAAAATTGTGAGCATGACTAGGTTAGTGGAGAATTGTAGTATTTTAGTTCCTCATCTACTCCATTGAAATTGCTCCTGAAGTGAAAATTCCTAACCCTAGTGGACACATGTCAGTCTTCACCTCACTTGAACTTGGCACCATTTAACTTTGAGAGCAGCAAGAGTCCACATTCTTCTAGGAAAAGTCTGATTTTTCTATAGCCATGGCAACAACCACCAGAACAGGTTTTCAGCTTTTAAATTAATCAGTGATAGTTCTATGACTGTGTTGGCAAGCAAACTCCAGAGCTGGTTTTAAACCTCTCTAGTTGATCAGTGTCATTTCACCTCATTGCATATGCCTCTGAAAGCCAACGAGTTGGTGACAGACTGAAACTTAGGGAGTCAGATAATTGGAGGTGGACATGTACCAGGGAACATTCTTCAAAAGCTGATGTCAACCCATTCTTACCTCTGTGACCAACATCAACCCAAATAAACTCATCCCCACAAAAACGTATATAAGATTAGCAATTTGCTTTCCTCAATAAGAATGTGCCTGACTAGTATGGCTCTCCTTTATGCAAGAAAGGAAAATTCTGGTTTTGCTTTTTTTTATTTAAGATTTTCTCTGATGGTTTTATCTTTTAATAATTTTACACATAAGGCTGAGGCTCAGCCAGGATGCACTGAGTCAGACACTAAAGCTGTTCAGACCTGGTGCTTCTACTCAGTCTTTGCTTTCTCCTCTTTCTCCTTTGCCCTTCTTTTTTTTTTTTTTTAATTTCATTTATTTATTTTTTTTAATTTACATCCAAATTAGTTAGCATATACTGGAACAACGATTTCAGGAGTAGATTCCTTAGTGCCCTTACCCATTTAGCCCATCCCCCCTCCCACAACCCTTCCAGGAACCCTCAGTTTGTTCTCCATATTTATGAATCTCTTATGTTTTGTCAACCCTTCCCTGTTTTTATATTATTTTTGTTTCCCTTCCCTTATGTTCATCTGTTTTGTCTCTTAAAGTCCTCATATAAGTGAAGTCATATGCTTTTTGCCTTTCTTTGGCTAATCTCACTTAGCATGATACCCTCCAGTTCCATCCATGTCATTGCAAATGGCAAGATTTCATTCTTTTTGATTGCCAAGTAATATTCCATTGTATAGATATACCACTTCTTTATCCATTCATCCATCAGTGGACATGTTGGCTTTTTCCATACTTTGGCTATTGTAGATAGTGCTGCTATAAACACAGGGGTGCATGTGCCCCTTCAAAACAGCATATCTGTATCCCTTGGATAAATGCCTACTAGTGCAATTGCCTGATCATAGGGTAGTTCTATTTTTAATTTTTTGAGGAACCTCCGTACTGTTTTCCAGAGTGGCTGCACCAGCTTGTATTGCCACCAACAATGCAAAAGAGATCCTCTTTCTCCGCATCCTTGCCAACATCTGTTGTTACCTGAGTTGTTAATGTTAGCCATTCTGACAGGTGTAAGGTGGTATCTCATTGTGGTTTTGATTTCTATTTCCCTGATTATGAGTGATGTTGAACATTTTTTCATGTGTCGGGTGGCCATCTGGATGTCTTCTTTGGAGAAGTGTCTATTCATGTCTTTTGCCCATTTCTTCACTGGATTATTTGTTTTTTTGGGTGTTGAGTTTGATAAGTTCTTTATAGATTTTGGATACTAACCCTTTATCTGATATGTCATTTGCAATACCTTTTCCCATTCTGTCAGTTGCCTTTTAGTTTTGCTGATTGTTTCCTTTGCTGTGCAGAAGCTTTTTATTTTGATGAGGTCCCAGTAGTTCATTTTTGCTTTTGTTTCCCTTACCTCCAGAGACATGTTGAGTAAGAAGTTGCTGTGGCCAAAATCAAAGAGGTTTTTGCCTTCTTTCTTCTTGAGGATTTTGATGGCTTCCTGTCTTACATTTAGGTTTAAGACATTTTGAGCTTAAGTTTATTTTTGTGTATGGTGTAAGAAAGTGGTCCAGGTTCATTTTTCTGCATGTTGCTGTTAAGTTTTCCCAGCACCACTTGCTGAAGAGACTGTCTTTATTCCCTTGGATATTCTTTCCTGATTTGTCAAAGATGAGTTGGCCATACATTTGTGGGTCCATTTCTGGGTTCTCCATTATGTTCCATTGATCTGAGTGTCTGTTCTTGTGCCAGTACCATACTGTCTTGATGATTACAGCTTTGTAGTATAGCTTGAAGTCTGGGATTGTGATGCCTCCTGCTTTGGTTTTCTTTTTCAAGACTGCTTTGGCTATTCAGGGAATTTTCTGGTTCCATACAAATTTTAGGATTATTTGTTCTAGCTCTGTGAAGAATGCTGGTGTTATTTTGATAAAGATTGCCTTGAATATGTAGATTGCTTTGGGTAGTATCGACATTTTAACAATATTTTTTCTTCCTATCCAGGAGCATGGAATCTTTTTCTGTTTTTTTGTGTTTTCAATTTCTTTCATAAGCTTTCTATAGTTTTCAGTGTATAGATGTTTCACCTCTTTGGTTAGATTTATTTCTAGGTATTTTATGGTTTTTTGTGCCACTGTAAGTGGGATCGATTCCTTGATTTCTCTTTCTGTCACTTCATTGTTGGTGGATAGGAATGCAACAGATTTCTGTGCATTGATTTTATATCCTGCAACTTTGCTGAATTCATGAATCAGTTCTAGCAGTTTTTTGGTGGATCTTTTGGGTTTCCCATATAGAGTATCATGTCATCTGCGAAGAGTGAAAGTTTGACCTCCTCCTGGCCAATTTGGATGCCTTTTATTTCTTTGTGTTGTTTGATTGCAGAGGCTAAGACTTCCAATACTATGTTGAATAACAATGGCGAGAGTGGACATCCCTGTCTTGTTCCTGACCTAAGGGGGAAAGCTGTCAGTTTTTCCCCATTGAGGATGATATTAGCATTGGGTCATTCGTATATGGCTTTTATGATCTTGAGGTATGCTCCTTCTATCCCTACTTTCTTGAGGGTTTTTTTCAAGAAAGGATGCTGTACTTTGTCAAATTCTTTCTCTGCATCTATTGAGAGGATCATATGGTTCTTGTTCTTTCTTTTATTGATGTGATAAATCACATTAATTGTTTTGCAGATATATCCTGCATCATAGGTATAAATCCCACTTGGTCATGGTGAATAATTTTTTTAATGTATTGTTGGAGCCGGTTGGCTAGTATCTTGTTCAGGATTTTTGCATCCATGTTCATCAGGGAATTGGTCTATAGTTCTCCTTTTTAATGGGGTGTCTGTCTGGTTTTGGAATCAAGGTAATGCTGGCTTCATAGAAAGAGTCTGGAAGTTTTCCTTCCATTTCTATTTTTTGGAACAGTTTCAAGAGAATAGGTGTTAACTCTTCCTTAAATGTTTGGTAGAATTCCCCTGGAAAGCCATCTGGCCCTGGACTCTTGTTTTTTGGCAGAGTTTTGACTATAGTTGTATTTCCTTACTGGATCTGGGTCTGTTGAAATTTTCAATTTTTTCCTGTTTCAGTTTTGGTAGTGTATATGTTTCTAGGAATTTGTCCATTTCTTCCAGATTACCCATTTTATTGGCATATAATTGCTCATAATATTCTCTTATTATTGTTTTTATTTCTGCTGTGTTGGTTGTGATCTCTCCTCTTTCATTCTTGATTGTATTTATTTGGGTCCTTTCCTTTTTCTTTTTGATCTAACTGGATAGTGGTTTATCAAAATTGTTGATTCTTTCAAAGAACCAGCTTCTGGTTTCATTGATCTGTTCTACTGTTTTTTTTTTTGTTTCAATAGCTTTGGTTTCTGCTCTATTCTTTATTATTTCCTGTCTTCTGATATTTTTGGGTTTTATTTGGTCTTTTTCCAGCTCCTTAAGGCATAAGGTTAGGTTGTGTATCTGAGATCTTTCTTCCTTCTTTAGAAGGCCTGGATTGCTGTATACTTTCCTGTTATGACCACCTTTGCTGCATCCCAGAGGTTTTGGGTTGTGGTGTTATTATTTTCATTGACTTACATATACTTTTTAATTTCCTCTTTAACTGCTTGGTTAGCCCATTCATTCTTTAGTAGGATGTTCATCAGTCTCTAAGTGTTTGTTACCTTTCCAAATTTTTTCTTGTGGTTGATTTTGAGTTTCATAGCGTTTTGGTCTGAAAATATGCACGGTATGATCTTGATCTTTTTGTACTTGATGAGGGCTGATTTGTGTCCCAGTGTGTGGTCTATTCTGGAGAATGTTCCCTGTGCACTGGAGAAGAATGTATATTCTGCTGCTTTAGGATGAAATGTTCTGAATATATCTGTTAAGTCCATGTGGTCCAGCGTGTCATTTAAAGCCATTGTTTCCTTGTTGATTTTTTGATTAGATGGTCTGCCCATTGTTGTGAGTGGTGTGTTGAAGTCTCCTACTATTATCATATTACTATCAGTGAGTTTCTTTATGTTTGTGATGATTTATATATTTGGGTGCTCTCACATTTGGCGCATAATTGTTTACAATTGTTAGGTCTTCTTGTTGGATAGACCCCTTGATTACAATATAATGCCCTTCTGCATCTCTTGATACAGTCTTTATTTTAAAGTCTAGATCATCTGATATAAGTGTGGCTACTCTGGTTTTCTTTTGTTGACCATTAGCATGATAGATGGTTCTTCATCCCCTTATTTTCAATCTGAGGGTGTCTTTAGGTCTAAAGTGGGTCTCTTGTAAACAGCATATAGATGGATCTCTTGTTCTTATCCATTCTGTTACCCTATGTCTCTTTTTTTTTAAATTTTTTTTTTAATGTTTATTTATTTTTGAGACAGAGAGAGACAGAGCATGAACAGGGGAGGGTCAGAGAGAGGGAGACACAGAATCTGAAACAGGCTCCAGGCTCTGAGCTGTCAGCACAGAGCCCGATGCGGGGCTCGAACTCACGGACAGCGAGACCATGACCTGAGCCAAAGTCGGCCGCTTAACCAACTGAGCCACCCAGGCGCCGCTACCCTATGTCTTTTGATTGGACCATTCAGTCCATTGACGTTTAGAGTGAGTACTGAAAGATATGAATTTATTGTCATTATAATGCTTGTAGAGTTGGAGTTTTTGGTGGTGTTCTCTGGTCCTTTCTAATCTTTGTTGCTTTTGGTATTTATATATCCATATTATATATATATCTATATATATATATAGATATATATATAGATATATATATCTCCATATCTATCTATCTATCTATATCTATATATCTATATCTATATCTATATCTATATCTATACATATGGATATATTTTTTTCATCTTTTCTCCCTAAGAGAGTCCCCCTTAAAATTTCTTGCAGGGCTGGTTTCGTGGTCACAAACTCCTTTAATTTTTGCTTGTCTGGGAACCTTTTTATCTCTCCTTCTATTTTGAATGAGAGCCTTGCTGTATAAAGAATTCTTGGCTTCATATTTTTTCTGATTCAGCACACTGAATATATCCTGCCACTCCTTTCTGGCCTGCCAAATTTCTGTGGATAGGTCTGCTGCAAACCTGATCTGTCTTCCCTTGTAGGTTAGGGATTTTTTCTCCCTTGCTGCTTTCATGACTCTTTCCTTGCCTTGAGTATTTTGTGAGTTTGACTATGATATGCCTTGTTGATGGTTGGTTTTTGTTGAATCTATTGGGGGTTCTGTGCTTCCTGGATTTTGATGTCTGTGTCTTTCCCCAGGTTAGGAAAGTTTTCTGCTCTGATTTGCTCGCATAACTCTTCTACCCGTTTCTCTCTCTTCCTTTTCTGGGTCCCCTATGATTCTGATGTTGTTCCTTTTTAATGAGTCACTGATTTCTCTAATTCTTAAATCATGCTCTTTTGCCTTAATCTCCCTCTTTTTTTCTGCTTCATTATTCTCTATAAGTTTGTCCTCTCTATTGCTGATTCTCTGTTCTGCCTCATCCATCCTTGCCGCTGCTGCATCCATCCGTGTATGCAGCTCAGTTATAGCATTTTTAATTCATTCTGGCTATTTTTAACTTCGTTTATCTCTGCAGAAAGGGATTCTAATCTATTTTCCACTCCAGCTAGTATTCTTATTATCGTGATTCTAAATTCTGTTTCAGACATCTTGCTTGTATCTGTGTTGGTTAAATCCTTGGCTGTCGTTTCTTTGTGCTCTTTCTTTTTGGGTGAATTTATTCGTTTTGTTATTTTGAAGGGAGAAAAGGAATTAATGAGGTAGAAAAATTGAAATTAAAAAAATCAAAATTATAAAAAAATTAAAATTAAACACACATACACACACACAAATCTATTAGATGATGCTAGATCCTAGGTGTGTTTTGGTCTGGGTGTTGAAAGTGGTTTGACAGATTAGAGAAAAAAAAGGGGGGATGGGAAGAAAGAAAAAAAAAGGAAATCGTTTAAGAATTTGAAAAATGAATACAGTGAATTAGACTAAAATGAGATGATGGTGGTAAAATAGAATTTGAAAAAATTTACACAAAAGTAAAGAATATAATAGAAAAAAGTAAAGAAAAATATTTTTAATAAAAATTAAAAATAAAAATGATTTTTTTCTCTTTTTGTATTCAAGAAAAAGAAACGAAAAAGGGAAAAAAAAGGAAATCGTTTGAAAATTTGAAAAAGTGAATACACTGAAGTAGAGTAAAATAAAGTGAATGAATTAAAATAGAATTTGAAAAAATTTACACAAAAATAAAAAGTATAGTAAAAAATTAAAGAAAAATATTTTTAACAAAAATTTAAAATAAAAATGAATGGTTTTTCTTTCTGTATTCAAGAAAAGGAAAAGAAGTGAAAAAGAGAAAAAAAAAGAAAATTGAATAGATGGACCTGCTAACAGGCTGAAATACGACTGAAATTACTTTGCTTTCCCCTAGAAGTCAGACTATGAACCAATTTATACTCCATTAACTAAGCAGGCAGTGAGAGTTGTGTTCTTGAAGAGCGAGGTTGGCCCAGTTGAGCAGGGCTCAGTGTAACGGGTTCATTCTCCACTAGATGGAGCTGCTAGCCTACTGGGGTGGAGTGTTGTGGCACTCATAAGTGCCTATGTGCATGCGTGGGAGTGGTGAAAAAGGTGTCACCCAGGTACCCAGTCTCTAGTATTGGAACTCTGTTCTCCCTGATCAACAAGTGTGCACCTGTCCTCTGTCTTCAGCTCTCATCCACTCTCTGCTTTTTTACTGTCTGTGACCAAGCCTCAGGCAGTACCTCTCTCCCGAGTTTTGTCTCAGATGCGGGTGTTTTCCCCGGCCCCTTACTTCTGAAGGACTGCGGCTTTGACCCGTTCTGCCCCTCTGTGGCAAGGTCTCACCAAGCAATGGCCGAATATCGGCTGCACCCAGGAACACTTTGTGGACCCTGCTGCTGCCGGTGCCCGGAAACTGTGGCCAGGTGCCAGCCCGCCCCAGAAAAAGTTCACGAGATAGTGTAGCAGCAGCGTTTCAGGGATTATGGAAAATCACAACACACATCTGGCACCAGGCCTCACCCTTAATGACCTTGTTGCAGCACCAGCAAATCTGGCTGTTCTCTGGGGTCTGCTGGGACCAGGTGGCTTCAACAGTCTCTACCAAATGTCCTTCCAGCAGTGGAACTGCTTTTCCCCTTGTGGCCTAAGAACCTCCTGGACCCCACTCTGCTCCTGGGGATTCGCCCTTCCCACCAGAGCACCACCAGGTATTGGAGTTGCAGACTTTGGGCTCCCCTTATTTATAGTCTTAATGGAATTTAAACCCTCTCCTTTCTCCTTTCTCCCTTTTTAGTTTAGTCCCTGCAGCTGTTTCCAATTTTCCACTTTCTCTCCAGCTGCTTTTGGGGAGGGGTGCTTTTCCCTTATTCTCACCCCCTCCCCAGTCTCCATCTTCTCTCTACCCACAAAAGTGGCTCTCTGCCCGCCGCGGCTTCTCACTCCCCAAATTCACCTCTCCGTGCCGCGTACCTGCTGAATTCTGTGCTTCAGGTTGTGCAGATTGTTGTGTTAATCCCCCAGTCAGTTTTCTAGGTGTGCAGGATGGTTTAGTGTTGGTCTGGCTGTATTTCATGGACGTGAGACACACAAAAAACTTCCATGCTGTTCTGCCATCTTGGCTCCTCCTCTGCTTTTCCCTTCTTAAATCTTGGTATTCCCTAGGTGATTTTAGTGTGTCCTTAAT
The DNA here is from genome assembly GCF_018350195.1 of Panthera tigris. Taxonomy (NCBI): domain Eukaryota; kingdom Metazoa; phylum Chordata; class Mammalia; order Carnivora; family Felidae; genus Panthera; species Panthera tigris. The sequence goes on along the minus strand of NC_056664.1, from coordinate 77,237,388 downwards.
ATATCCCAAATCTATATTACTAAATAGAAATGCTTTTATTTATAAGTTCATCTGCCCACTGGATAGCTCCACATGATGTTGCATGGGCACCTTAAATTTGACGTTTCTCAAACTGATATCCATGTTCACACTCAAATTTGCTGCTTCTGTATTTTGGGACCAGTCACCTAAGACAAAACCTAAATCACCTGTCCTACATATTTCCTTCATTAACGTTAAAGAAATTTTACTCTCTGCCCATCTAGGTACCTACCCTCTCTTTTCAGGTCCCATTCTCATTTTCTGCTTGTATTATTGGAATAGCTCCCTAAATAGCTACTTTGATTTTAGTTTTTGCACCTTTCAAATCCCCAATCAGTACAACACTGTATCAATTTTGAAAGCTTTGCTCTGCTGCAAATAAGAGAAAGCACAGTGGAGGTGTTTTAAGTAATGCAACATAAGATTTCTCACAAATGAGAGTTTGGAGGTTATCTATCAGTCCAGGGATGATTCCATGGTTCTGTGATACCATCAAGGACCCTGGTTCTTTTATTTCTGCTTTGCTATTATTCATTGTTGACTTTTTGTCCTCATGCATGATGCCTCATGGTTGCAAGATGACAGCTACAACTCAATGCAGTAAGTCTTACTTTAAAGCCTTGTGAACTTCTGCTCTTTTTTTTCTAGGAAGATAGGACTTTCACAGAATGATCTTGACAGATTTCCCTTCACAATTCACTGGTTAGAACTGGGTCACATAGCCCTCTTACCTATAATGTGAGTAAGCAAGTGAATGTATTTTTTTTTCCAACCTCCACTGTGAGAGGTGGACAAGGAGAAAAGAAGATGGGAATAGATTGCATTGGCTAACTAGCTGTGTCAAATCCAAAATTATAAACTAACCTCCTGCCCAAAACTTCTCAAATAAATTTCTGTTGCCCATAGAATAATGCCCAAGTTTTGTAGCATGGCATGTAGACCCCGTCATCAACTGGCCACTCTAACATTTATTTCCTGATATTTATTTTTACCTACCTCCACTTTTGTGGAGCAGGGGGAGGAAGGAGAATCTGACAGACTAACCAAATTATTTATATTTAATGTGATAAAGGATATAGCTAAAGGAGCTGTTTAAATTATTGCACTCAACAAAGTTTAATGTTTATATTATTTGATGGTAGATATATATAAGGAAGATTAATATAGTTGTATAGAGAAAAAGAAGTTATGTTTTCTCTGCTTACAGGGTGATAAATCTGCTATCCCATTAGAGAGCATTGGAGGACATTGGGAAAGTTCGGAAATTAAGATAATATGGGAAATTGCCTAATATAACAACTGATACCTTTGCAGTTTAAGATATTAAGGAAGAAAGTTTAAGAATTTCCTCCAAAGACAAAAAAATTATGTTTTCAACAGGTTTAATATTATTTCTGAAATTCTATTTTACTGTGCTAAGAACACCTAGCATTAAATCTACCCTCTTAATAAAATTCTAAGTGTACAACACATTGCTGTTGATTATAGGTACAATGCTGTACAGCAGATCTCTAGAACTTATTCATCCTGCATAACTGAAGCTTTATGCCCATTGATTAGTAACTCTCCATTTCCCCCATAACAGTTTTATTAATCACAATTTTTGCTCCTAGACAAATATACCCACTCACAGGCACCTTCATGCATTTATGGAGTTGGTTTATCACAATCATAGGTGAGTTAACTGGGGAGATCACCTGTGATGGGTCAGAGATATGGGACAGTTTTGATGGTAGTGTCAAAGAACCACCTTTGTGTTCAATGTTCACATTTTTTTTCTTTTTGTATAAAAGTTTTGATGATCTTTAGCACCAAAACCTTTGGTCTTGGTAGATGACCTAATATCATATTGTTTACCCTATAGTACAGTGAGGTTCAGGACATAGCCTGCCTGTCACTGACTTGCTGTATTGGTAGAATTCAGCACACTTCTCTGTGGAAGAATGCCATTTGATATATAACCTTTCTGAAGTTCCATTTTTTTAAAAAATTTTTTTAACGTTTATTTATTTTTGAGACAGAGAGAGACAGAGAACGGGGGAGGGTCAGAGAGAGAGGGAGACACAGAATCTGAAACAGGCTCCAGGCTCTGAGCGGTCAACACAGAGCCCGACATGGGGCTTGAACTCACGGACCGCGAGATCATGACCTGAGCCGAAGTCAGCTGCTTAACCAACTGAGCCACCCAGGTGCCCCTGAAGTTCCATTTTTTTTAAGTTTATATATTTATTTTGAGAGAGAGAGAGAGGGAGAATCCTGAACAGTCTCCACACTATCAGTGCAGAGAGCCCAATGCAGGGCTTGAACTCATGAACTGTGAAATCATGACCTGAGCCAAAACCAAGTGTTTGGCCGCTGAAACAACTGAACCACCCAGGTGCCCTGACGTTCCTTTTTATAATAGTCCCATCTTTTGATAAGTTTCCACATATTTAAACTTCCACATAATTACAGACTTCCATTTTCTTTCTTTATTGACATCTTAACCTAAACTTAATTTTCCAGTTTTCTATTACAATGCCCATTGAAAATTAAATTGAGCCCTTTGTTATCACATTCTTTTTTGAAATCACATTCTTATAACCAAGTTAATGTTATTTCAAATAGTACTAATAAATTTATATTAACATGCCATTAATAAAATTACTATTAATTTCAGAGAAGGGAAAGTGCTGAATGCATATTATCTAATAACATAAACTGATTTTCTTTTTTTTTAAATAAAAATTCTTTTATATCCTGTACATACGTTATATGTAATCTAGAAGATATTGGGCATGAAGCAAAGTTCCAAGCTACTGCTGGCTGGGGATATTTAATGGTATTACACAGGAAGCATAAGGCATTGTGCAAGTGGGAATCTGTTTTTAGTTTGACTTGAAAATAGAAGAGACTTTACTTACCAAATAGGCTTTAAATCTTGTCCTGTATCATCACAGTGCAATAAAAACAAACAAACAAACAAACAAAACAACCAATAAACCCTGATTTTGCAAAGAGAATGCAACTGCTAAAGAGACTCAGGAACAGGGTGTGCAACTTATAGAAAAAGAGTTACGACATTACAGAATCATGGCTGGGGTTAATTAAGAAAATAAACGAACACAGTAGGGATTGTTCACAATCAGGAATCAGGAATGCAAAACCTTCCAACTCAGGCAGTGAGGAATACAGTGAAGAGGCTTCATTCTAGGGCAGACTGTGTACCCTGGACACTGTTTGGAATTTATCTCCGAATATTTAGCAAGGAGGGAGCAAAGAAGGTATCAGAGCCCTGGATAGAACAATGTGTGTAAAGTAATCCATATACATTTTTAACTAGGGAGGGTAGGCTTAGTCATCTAAAATTATTTTGAACAAAAACTAAAAAGAAAGAAAAGTACAATATTATAAACACATGCACTCACATCACTTCACATTAATAAGATCATTTCAATAAATTCTTATTGTCAAAAAACCCATAAATTGGAACCCTTGGGAATCACTCCATATAGACATTTGGACCCTGTGTATTACTGGAGACAAGATTCTGTTACATTAGGTAAAACTGTGAGTCAGCTTTGCTAACAGAATGATGGTTTGAGTTAACAAGGTTTATTTCTTTCTTACTATGATTGGGCTATGGTGCTCAGGAGTTAAAAGAAGAGAATCACTGATGCGATCCTTACATGTGCAGTGGAAAAAGAAAAAAAATAAAAACAAAGTCTTTTTGGTGTGCGTTTGGGATGATAGAGTTTGAGGACCCTGAAAGGCAATGAAAGCCAGAGCACTGGTCGCAATTCCTTTTTCCTTCCATAGTCCTACATTCTAACTTTCCTGGAAGGACTCCAAGACTCACTGAGGTTTCAGACATGAAGGAAATTTGTATTGTTAATAAGAATTTCATAATGCCCTTCTATAGATTCAAAGCAAACAAACCAATATAAAGCTTTAGTTGCTTGTCTATGTTTTTCCTTTGGATCATGTATTAGTTTCCTGGGCCCCCATAACAAAATAATGCAGATTAGCTAGCTTAAATAGGAATTTATCGTCTCATAGTTCTGGAGACGAGAAGACTGAGATTGAGGTATCAGCAGGGTTGGTTTCCTCTGAGACCTCCCTCCTTGCCTTGTAGATGACCATCTTCCTGTGGATTCAGGTAGTCTTCTCCCTTCAAATGTCTATGCCCTAATCTCCTCTTCTTATAAAAACACCAGTTGTACTGGAATAGAGTCCACCCAAAGACCACATTTTAAACTTAAGAATGTCTTTAAAGATGCTATCTCCAAATATAGTCACTTTTGGAGTTTGGCGTTACTGAGTTATGGTTTGAATATATGAATTTGGAGGGTAAGGGACACAATTCAGCCCATAACAAATCACAACTCAGACCTGGATAGTCTTTCCAACTCAGATTTTGTGATCTTTCCCTTCCTACTGCTCTGATACACTGCCAAACATGGTGTGTGACAACTCCGGGAGACTGAGAGCATCAGCTGGAAGTGATTAGTAGAACTAAAGCCCACACCATCCCCATCACCTAGAGGAATGGAGCACAAATGGATAATTGTGTGGTAAATTTTTCAAAAGGGGCTGTAATGAGCAGAGGACAGTTTTGACCATTGTTCTTTGCTTTGTGAGGAGCTATCTCATTCCATTTATGACATTAATAAAGCTGGTGATTGGCATCATTTGTCATGACAAATTCCTGCAAATGTGCAAAGGCCAACATTCCATGTTCCAAAATAAAAGACAGGGGTACATAAATGGTGCAGATTTTTTTCTCCAGGAAATACTTCTGATGAATAAGACGTCATCAGCATGCTGTGCTTCTTAGAGATGGTTAATGAGAAATTTGTGATGCAATGTCTGGGTCTGCTTTCACACTCACATTCATAATATGAGCAAAATTCTTTGGTTCAAAAACAGCAGACAGTACATAAGGGAGAAAATGGATTAGCTTGTTTCCTCCTCTATTACTTTGTTACTCAAACCCAGCCAAATATTGAGGATATTTTAGTTTCTGATACCAGCATATTTAATAGCAATAAAGAGGATAATGAAAAAGAGAACAGTATTTATTTATTTAATGTCTACTTATGTGCCAAATACCAGGCTAAGTATGTAAAGGATACAGGGAAATTTAAATCTCCACTTCCCTGCTGTTCCTCAGACTTAGCATTTGCATTCCAATTGGAGAAACAAGATACACAGGAAGAAATTTAAATTAACAGTAACAGCCTGAACCACAGCAGATAAGATAATAAATAATTATTGCTAAATGAGTGGAATAAACACTAAATTTTGTGAAAGAAGCCTTTTCCAGCTGGGTAGGCAAAAGAAGGCTTTAGGAGGAAGAAGAAATTTGAGCTGAATGTACAAGGATAGAAAGGGAATGTGTAGAATAAAGAAGGAGATTATTAGGAGAAACACAGGTTTATACCAAGTTCTAGTGGAATTTGAAAAGAGGAAATACATAAAGACTTTATCTTGGCATTTAGAAGTCATTGAAGTTTTGGGACAAGAACAATGTGATGAAATTGCTGTCTTAGGAATAGTTTAGGTACTGTTACAATAGCTAATGTGTGGAGTGACTAAGAATCCAGTATATGCAAGGTGGTATGAAAAAAGGAAGATAGAACTGAGAGAAACTGGAAATAAATAATGGAATAGATGTGATGAACACTGATGATGTCAGTGAGAGGAAAGAACAGAAGGTGATGCCTGGGTTGTTAAGGCTGAACGAGTCTGGGTAACCCAGAGAAGAGTGATAGCATTAGTGGTTAGTGATGACATTAGTAACTTGGGGACACTTTCTCTCTGAGAAGATGAAGGGTTTCACAGATGGAGACAGATGGATGTTCAAGGAGGAGTACACTGTGGGTAGTTGAAGATGTAGGTCTGGGAGGCAGGAGAGCCGCTGAGGCTACCAAGACATAGAAAAGGGTTACCCTCATAGAAGAAGGCAAAACAAGGACTCTAACAGGAACAGGTTAGAAAAAGAAAATTTTAAATATAGAAAGAAATTACATTTTATTTGTTAGCAGCAGGATTTTTTTCTACATTTCAGTATGTAAAAGTGGAAAAAATATTTTTGTTTGCAAATAATTGCAGTATGGGATCTGATATATGTGACATTAAGAGAGAGTTATGTATGCTAGTCTGTTCTTGTTGAAGAAGCGCTGAATAGCTATAAATAAAAAAAATTTTTTTTACATTTATTTATTTTTGAGAGACAGAGAGAGACAGAGCACAAGTGGGGGAGGGGCAGAGAGAGAAGGAGACACAGAATCCGAAGCAGGCCCCAGGCTCTGAGCTGTCAGCACAGAGCCCGATGCGGGGCTCGAGCCCACAAACTGTGAGATCATGACCTGAGCTGAGGTCGGACGCCCAACCGACTGAGCCACCCAGGCGCCCCCAGAATAGCTATAATTTTTACGAATCAAATGATGTTTTGGGAGGGTGAAGGGAGTATGATAAACACATGTGGTGCATCGATGAATTTAAGTAAGGTACTAATACCACTGTGGTCAGTGCAATGGCCATTATTGCAGTCGGTCAAGTACTCAATTAAATATGACATTTTTAGTTTACGTTAAAAATATAATCTATAAAAAGTTGAGCCTGTGTTCATATACCTAAGACATGATGTGACTTTTAGTTCATTTGGAATCTGATGATTTTGAATTAAACACAATCCATTTTGACAGGTGCTTCTGAGCACATGCATGGCACTGCTGGTGTCATAGAATTCTTCAAAGGTAAATTAGACACTGCTTCCTTCCAGAAGTAAGGAAAGAGTACATGCTTATTAACTATCTGCTTACTATGTGGTACAGGCACTCTTGCTCAGCTCATGTTAAGCCTTCATCATATGTGTTACCTTATAATCCAGTGTCAGAACAAACACATATCCCGATGACTTTAATATCAACAAAGCCTCAATAAAATGATAGAGGTTGGCATAGGAAACAAGGAGAATAATTGCATCCGGAAGATCCAGGAAAACTCTTTTTCTAGGGTAATGTCTAAGCTGGACTTTGACATATGAACAGGAAAATTAATATTTTTTAACAGGACCATCCAAGTGCCATAAAGGCAAAATCAGTTGCTGGAATAAGTTGTCAGCCTGTCAATATCATATATAGGCAAAATCACTAAGAAGTTATCTTATTTAGTTCCACAGTTGTAAATAAATAGCCAAATAATTTATGTGCACATATGAAATAGAACTGGATTTTTTAGTATTGAATGCATTTAGAAGAGATTTTTTTGAGGGTGGTTGATAAGTGTGGTGAAAATTTTATGTGTAAACTTGGCTAGGCTCTGGCATTCAATAGTTTGGTCAAACACTAGAATAGATGCTGCTGTGAAGGATTTTGTAGATGTGGTTAGTTAGCATCTACAGTCAGATGTAGATGAGTTGGAGATTACACTTAACAGAATGGGTGGGCCTGATCCAATCAGTTGATGGCCCTAAAAGCAAAACAGATTTTTTGAAGGTGAAGGAATTCTGCCTCAAGAATATAATAATCTCCTCAATTTCCGGCCTTTTGGACCTGCCAGCCCTCACAACTGCATAAGCCAATAAATCTCTTCATGTATATGTATGAAGGATTTTGTATTTCTCTGGAGAATTCTGACTAATACACTTGAGTGTGTGGAAGGGCTTTGAAACCCAAAAGTACAAGCTCAGGTATCAGTGGATGTTTTTTTATATTCCTTCTGCGGGAAAAGAGAAGGTAGTAGACCCCTGGGCTAGGCATACCATCAGTTTCCTCAGCACATGTGTTGTGATAGGAATCTCTCTCCTACCCACCCCCATTCCCACCCCATCTCCCTCCTTCCCTCCCTCCCTCCCTCTCTCTCTCTCTTTTGAATCTCCTTGTGCTCAGCCACAGTGACTCTTAGCCTCCTAGTCTCCATTAGGCAACCATCCAGAAAAGAACCTCTCCAAGGAGGGGATCTTCTCATTCTCCATGTATCCTCACCTGATCAGGTGGCCACTTCAGAGCTATGAAATTCTCAAGACTCAAATTCCAACAGAGAGCTAAGATGCTTTCATTTAACTTTGGTTTTGGAGATGAACTTTGGAATCCAAATTTACCAAAGACCTTTATATTTTGGTAGTTATGAAATAAAAATTCTAACTTGTTTCTTATTTAATCCCTTTGTCTTTACCAGTTAGAACTTGGGCATGTGGTGCAGACCAGTGGGGATTGATTTAAAAGTTAACTCCAAAATGGTGTTAATGGATCTCAACTTATTGCTGTGAAGAATCTGGTGTTCACTCTTTCATCTTTTCTGAATTTTCTATGAAACATATTTCTTTTATAATCAAGAAATAACCATAAACTTTAATTTTCTGTCAGTGTAGACAAGTCAGATGTATTAATTTTCTATTGCTGCTGTAACAAATTACTACAAACTTAATTGCTTGAAAACAATAAAAACTTACACTCTCACAGTTGTGTAGGTCAGAAATCTGAGTTGGCTCAGATACTTTCTCTGCTCCTGGTTTTACAAGGCTGAATGCATAGTGTTGGCAGAGCTGTGTTCTTCTCTGGAGGTTGAGAGTATGCATTCCCTCCCAGGCTCATTCAGATTGTTGATGGAATTCAGTTCCTTGTTGTTGTACAACTGAAGTCCCTATCCTGTTGGTCAAAGTTCAGTCTCGGATTCTAGAAGCTGCCCATATTCCTTGGCTTGTGGCCTCTACCTCCATCTACAAATCCAGTAACATTGGGTCAAGCCCTTTTCATCTCTTTGGCTGTAAGGGTTCACATATTATATTAGACCCACTTAGATAATCAAAGATAATCTTTTTATTTTAAGGTAAACTGACTAGTAACCTTAATTCCACCTGAAAAATCCTCCCGCAACAGTACTGGATTAGCATTTGACTGAAAAGCCAAGAGGAGGGATCTTGGGGGACAGCTTTAGAATTCTGCCTATCACAACAAGCTACCAACACTTCCTTCTTGCTGGAACCTGCAGAGGTTTGATCCTGTTTGAATTTTCCACAGGTTACCTTAGTACTTACCATGATTAATAATTGCAAAATGTAGTTTCGGGAAAGGATCCAGAAGGCACAAAAAGGGGTTTGCTCCTTCAGTTTGTTGGGCAAGTCCTCTTGATTGAAGAGAATTAGCTTCAAATTAGACATTCTCCAATATTTTCACACTTAACTGAATCGGAACTGTCTTTCAAAGGCCACAACTTACTCTGCTGCCATTACTGATCCTTTCTGACTCATGTACCACAGTTGGGTCTTTTGACCAGTCACTGTTCATCTTTTGTCTGGATGTTGTGTCATTGCCAAACATTGGTTCATTCCTGTCTTAGATGTTGACACCTCTAATATCCCATTCATTGGCTCTTTCTCCTATAACACATGGTATTTCTTCCCAAGTCTCCTTTATACTTAGCTTTTTCTGTTATTTCAGTGATACCATTGTCCCAAGTAACTCATCTAATTGCAGAATGTTCTTCCTTCACATCAATTTGGATGACTTCCTGTGCTCATGTTGTCTTCCTCCACGTGAAATATGGGCTCACATGAGGGGCTTGTGTTTTTGGTGGGGAGCAGTGTGTGCTAGACTGTCTAGCACAGGATGTGCCTAAGGTATAAACTAAATAGGAAAGCTAAATTCAGCACAGGAAGGGGTAGGCAAGAGACCTCTCTGGGGATATTTGAGACAGAAAAAGCTAGGTAGGCTCAGTGGTTGCACAGATATGACCTCTAACACTGATTCTAATACAATATTCCACTCTACGTATGAATTATGTGTGCTTCCCAGACAACATAGCCAGGCTTTATATTCAGGTAATCTTAGGGCTTGGGTACAGGAAAGTCAGTACTTGGTTGTTGTTGTTGTTGTTGTTTGTTTGTTTCTTATTGATCCTATCCTTTTATTTTCCTGACATCTCTAAGCACTTACTAAATGTGTTGATATTGGATATTTTATCAATCTACTCATTCTTCTAAGATTGTATAATAGGTTTTATCTCACAATATTATATTTTTCTCACAATATTTTAAAAACGTTTTTATGGTTTCTAAGTTTAGATTCTGACACATCCCACAAATTTAATAACAGTCACAACATAAATGTTGACATTAAGCCATCAGTGAAGATTATTAATAAAGATATTTAATGGGATCCTGTTGGGCAGTGTTCGCTTGTGTGGTTAATACACATGGTTGGCAAAGGAGCTCTAGACTAATGCCCATTTGTGGACATATTTTAATTTATCAACAGTTAATTCAACAAATAGCAAACAAAAACAAAAGACAAAACAAAACAAAACTAGGAGCACTGCACACCTATTAGAATGATCAAAATCCAAGAACACTAAAAAAATCAAATTTTGGCAAGGATGTGAAGCATTAGGAACTCTTGTTCACTGCTGGAGAGAATGCAAAATGATACAACCACTTTGGAGGATGGTTTGGCATTTTATTCCAAAACTAAACATACTCTTACTATATGATCCAGCAACTGAGTTCCTTGATATCTACCTTGAAAAACTGAAAACTATGTCTACACAAAAACCTTCACATAAGTGCTTTACTCACAATTATCAAAACTTGGAAGCAACCAAGATGTCCTTCAGTAGGTGAATCATTAAAATACGTTAAATAAATTGTGGTCCATCTACTTCCAGCGAAGATGTGGAGTAGGAGGACTCTAACTTCACTTTGTTCCATGGATACAACTAGATGATACCCACATTTGTGTAAATAACTCAGAAAATGACCCGAAGATTGGAAAACCAGACTCTCCATGCTAAATATAGAAAAGAGGCCACACCGAAGAGGGTAAGAAGGGCAGAGATGCAGCTAGGAGCTAAACAGACCTGAGGCACTGTCCACAGAAAGGAGGGACATTGCAAGTGTGGGGATGGGAAAGAAACAGACCTCATGTCAGGCACCCCAGGAATGAGGAAACCACATGGGGAAGACAAGTCTCCATAACATTTGGCTTTGAACACCAGAGAAGCATAATTTCAAGAGATCTAACAATCAGCTGGGCTTAACACTTGGAACTTTAAAAACCATCAGGCTCAGCTCTGGGAGAGCTGAGAGGGTAATAGGAAACTGAGTCCCTCCCCTTAAAAGACAGCATAACAAACAGCCCCATGGAGATACAGCATAGAAGCAGCAGTTTGAAAAATGCCTGGGTATATGGGAAGGAGATTTTTATTTTTTACTAATCTCAGAGCATTTTCTGGAGGGGAAGGAATCTTTGGGAGACTTCTCCAAGAACAAAATTGTTGGCAGTTGGTATTTCCCTCCCTCACTTCCCAGCCTAGATACACAGACACCTGCAGGAACTCAGCATGTTCACTCTTCAACCAGCTTGGTAACAATGTGCCCCATACCTATGTTCTCTTGTGGATATGCCTCTTCTAGCCAAGCCTTCACTCCAGGTAGCCTCCCACAACAGACCTGCACACATTTTGGTCACACTGCACATCCTGCCTCCGTGTTCTCTTGCCAACCTGCCCACTCGAACATGCCCTTGACTGAAGCCCATTCAAAGTGATGCCACAAGCTTGGCAGTGTGTAGGCAGCCCTGGCAGAGGTCAGAACCACTCCAAAGTGATGTCTGACTTGGAAAGAAGGGAAGATAAACACACATAACAGTCTGACTGCAGCCCTAGCAGTGGGCTGGGGCCTGACAGCTGGTCTGACTACAGGCCCCACTCACCAATGAAAGCTTCTCAGGGGACAGTGCAGGGAAAGTGCTCTACAGTTCAGTGCTACTGCATCTCTGGCAAATTCCTGGTCTAACTCAAGTCAAGTCCAAGGCAGTCCCAGACTGGCCCACTAGTGACACAGGGACAAAACTCTGCCCACAAGGTAAAGAGAGCCATTTCCGATGACTTGACTGAAGGCAAAAGTGGCTCAGCCACAGTAGTAAGGCACACACAACACACATAGGAGATACTTTGAAGCGCCAGGTTCTGGTGAACAGGGGACATTGAACTACAGGGCACTACAGGACCTCCTCTTCGTAAGGCCACTGCTTTCAAGAGCAGCAGACATATCTCAGTCTTATAATACATAGAACCAGACATAGAGAGTTGAGTAAAATGAAGAAACAGAGTAATATGTCCCAAATGAAATAATGGGACAAAATCACAGCAAGAGAGCTAAATGAAATGAAGATAACTCATATACCTGACTGAGAATTTAAAGTAATGATCATAAAGATACTCACTGGACTTGAGAAAAGAGTGGAGGACCTCAGTGAGACAATTAACAAAAAGAAAACATAAAAAAATAAACAGAGATAAAGAAGTCAATAATTTAAATTAAAAATATACTAGATGGAATAAATAATAGACTAGAGGAAACAGAATAACAGATCAGTGACCTGGAGGACAGAGTAATATAAAGCAATCAAACTGAACAGGAGAGACAAAAAAAAGGTACTAAAGTGAAAATAATCTTAGGAAACTCAGCAACATCATAAAGTATAATAGTATTTGCATTATAGGGATCCCAGAAGAGATAGAGAAAGAGAAAAAAATTACTTGACATAAGAATAGCTGAAAACTTCCTGAATCTGGGGAAGAAAACAGAAATCCAGATCCAGGAGGCACAGAAAGCCCCTGACAAAATCAATCCAAGATACATAGTAATTAAAATGGCAAAAGTATAGTTACATATAAGGAAAACCTTATAAATCTATCAGCTGATTTTTCAGCGGAAACATTACAAGCCAGAAGTGCTCAAAGAGAAAAATCTAAAGCCAAGAACACTCTATCCAACAAGACTACCATTCAGAATAGAAAATGCGATACAGAGTTTCCCAGACAGGAACGACTGGATGTCTCAGTCAGTTGGGCACCTGACTCTTGATCTTGGCTCAGGTCATAATATCATAGTTGTGGGATTGTGACCCGCATAAGGCTCTAAGCTCAGTGTGGAACCTGCTTGGGATTCTCTCTCTCCCTCTCTGTGCCATTCCCTTGCTTGCATGCTCGATCTCTCTTGCTCTCTCTCTCAAAATAAATTAATAAACATTTATAAAAGTAATTTCCCAGTCTTACTGCTCTACAGTCAGATCAACAAAAGTTAAGGGAATTCATGACCACTAAACCAGCCCTACAAGAAATATTAAAGGGAATTATTTGCATGGAAAGGAAAGACCATAAGTAAGAGTAAGAAAAGTAAGAAGCACAAAAGCATCAAAATTAAGTATATCTATAAAAATCAGTCAAAGGATTTGTAAAATAGGAGGATGTAAAGTGTTACACCACACACCTAAAACATGGAGGGGAGAGGAGTAAAGAATGAGTTCAGTCTTAAGTGACCATCAACTTAATATAGAGTACTATACGCAGAAGTTTTATATATAAACTTAATGATAATCACAAATCAGAAAACAGTAATAGATATGCAGAAAATAAAAAAACAAGGAATCCAAGCATACCACTAATGAAAGCCAGCAAACCATGAGAGTAGAGAGAACGGAAAGAAAAGAACAGAGAAGAACTACAAAACAACCATAAAACAAGCAACAAGTGGCAATAAGTACATACCTATTAATAATTACTTTAAAAGTGAATGGACTAAACACTCCAATGCAGCAAAAGCAGTTCTAAGAAGGAAGTTTATAGCAATATAGGTTTACCTCAAGAAGCAAGAAAAAAATTCTTAAATAATCTAACCTTACACTTAAAGGAGGTAGAAAGAAGAACAAACAGAAACCCAGATCAGTAGAAAGAAAGAAATAATAAAGATTAGAGAAAAAGTAAATGAAATAGAAACTAAAAAAAAAAAAAAAAAAAAAAAGAACAGATCAATGAACTAAGTACTGGCTCTTTGAAAAGATCATCAAAATTGATTTTGAAGAAAAGGAGAGAGAGGACTCAAACAAAATAAATGATAGAAGATAAATAACAGCCGACACCACAGAAATACAAAAGATTGTAAGAGAATATCATGACAAATATGAAAAGTTGTATGCCAAGAAATATGACAGCCAAGAAGAAATGGATAAATTCCTAGAAGCATATAACCCCACAAACCTGAATCAGGAAGAAATAGAAAATTAGAACAGCCTAATTACCAGCAATGAAATTGAATTAGTAATGAAAAAACTCTCAACAAACAAAAGTCCGGGACCAGATCGCTTCACAGATAAATTATACCACATATTTAAAGAAGAGTTAATATCTATTCTCAAATGATTCAAAAAATAAAAGAGAAAATAATTCCAAATTCATTCTATGAAGCCAGCATTACCTTGGTATCAAAACTGGGACTACAAAAAAGAGAACTATAGGCCGATATCTCTGATGAACATAGATGCAAAAATCCTCAGCAAAATATTAGCGAACCAAATCCTAGAATACATTAAAAAAATAATTCACCATGATCAAGTGGGATTTATTTCTGGGATTCAAGGGTGGTTCAAATTTGTAAATCAATCAATGTGATACATCACATCAATAAGAGAAAGGATAAAAACCATATGAATATTTAAAAAGAGGCAGAAAAAGCGTTTGACAAAATACAACATCCATTCATGATAAAAAATCCTCCACAAAGTAGGTTTAGAGGGAACATACCTCAGCATAACAAAGGCCATCTATGAAAAGCCCACAGCTAACATCACACTCAATGGTGAAAAACTGAGAGCTTTCCCCCTAAGATCAAGAACAAGACAAGGATGTCCAATCTCACCACTTTTATTCAACATTGTAGTGGAAGTCCTAGGCACACCCCTCAGACAAGAAAAAGAAATAAAAGGGATCAAAATTGGTTTGGAAGAAGTAAAGCTTTTACTATTTGCAGATGACATGATACTATATACAGAAAACCCTAAAGCTGATAAATGAATTCAGTAAGGTTGCAGGGTACAAAATCAACATATGGAAATCTGTTACATTTCTATATACTAATGAAGCAGCAGAAAGAGGAATTAATAAAGCAGTCCTGGAGTGCCTGGGTGGCTCAGTCGGTTAAGTGTCTGACTTAGGCTCAGGTCATGATCTCACTCACAGTTCGTGAGTTCAAGCCCTCCCTTGGGCTTGCTGCTGTCAGCACAGAGCCCACTTTAGATCCTCTGTCTTCCTGTCTCTCTGGTCCTTCCCTACTCGCACTCTCTCTCTCTCTCAAAGTAAGTCAATAATAAAAAAGAAAAGCAATCCCATTTACAACTGTACCAAAAATAATAAAATACCTAGGAATAAACTTAACCAAGGAGGAGAAAGACTTGTACTCTGAAAACTATAAAACATTGATGAAAGAAATTGAAGATGACACAAACAAATGGAAGGATATTCCATGGTCATAGATTGGAAGAACAAATATTATTAAAATGTCTATAATCCAAAAGCAATCTACATATTTAATACAATCTCTATCAAAATACCAACATCGTTTCTCATAGAACCAGCACAAATAATCCTAAAATTTGTATGGAACCACAAAAGACCCCAAATAACCAAAGCAGTCTTCAAAAAGAACAAAAGTGGAAGAATCACAATCCCAGATTCCAAGATATACCACAAAGCTGTAGTCATCAAAATAGTATGGTACTAGCACAAAAATGGACATGTAAATCAAGGCAACAGAATAGAGAGCCCAGAAATAAACACACGATTATGTGGTCAATTAATTTTCGACCAAAGAGGCAAGAATATGTAATGGGAAAAAGACAGTCTCTTTAATAAATGGTGTTGGGAAAACTGAACAGCTACATGCAAAAAATGAAAATGGACCATTTTCTTACACCGTATACAAAAATAAACTCAAATTGGATTAGAGACCTAAATGTGATACCTAAAACCAGAAAAATGCTAGGAGACATCAGGCAATAATTTCTTTGACATTGGCAATAGCGACATTTTTTCTAGATCTGTTTCTTGAGGCAAGGGAAACAAAAGCAAAAATAAACTATTGGAACTACATCAAAATAAAAACTTATGCACAGAAAAGTAAACAAAAAACAAAACTAGAAGACAATCTACTGAATGGGAGAAAATAGTTGCAAATGACATATCTGATTAAGGGATAATATCCAAAGCATATAAATAATTCATAAAACTCAACACCAGAAAACCATATAATCCAATTAAAAACGGGGAGAAGAGATGAACAGATATTTCTCTAAAGAAGACGTACTGATGACCAACAGATACATGAAAACATGCTCAACATCACTCATTATCAGGGAAATGCAAATCAAAAGCACAATGAGATGTTACTTTACATCTGTTAGAATGGCTAAAATAAAAAACACAAGAAACAACACATGTTGGTGAGGATGTGGAGAAAAGGAAACCCTCGCGCACTGTTGGTGGTAATGCAAGCTGGTGCAGCCACTGTGGAAAACAGTGTGGATGTTCCTCAAAAAATTAAAAATAGAGCTACCCTACAACCCAGCAATTGCACTACTGAGTATTTATCCAAAGGATACAAAAATGCAAATTCAAAGGAGCACATGCACTGTTTATAGCAGTGCTATCAACAATAGCCAAATTATGGAAAAAGCCCAATGTCCATCAACTGATGAATGGATTAAGAAGATGTGGTTTTATATATACAATGGAATACTACTTGGCTATGAGAAAGAATGAAATCTTGCCATTTGCAACAACATGGTTGAAACTTGGCTTGTGCCAAGCGAAATAAGTCAGTCAGAGAAAGACAGGCATTATATGATTTCACTCACGTGTGGAATTTGAGAAACTTAACAGATGATCACAGGGGAAGGGAAGGAAAAAATAAGATAAAAACAAAGAGGGAGGCAAACCACAAGAGACTCTTAAATACAGAAAACAAACTAAGGGTTGATGGGGTGGTGGGGTCAGGGAGTGGGTTAAATGGGTGATGGGCATTAAGGAGGGCACTTGTTGGGAGGAGCACTGGGTGTTATATGTAAGTGATGAATCACTGGGTTCTACTCCTGAAGCCAAGACTACATTGTGTGTTAACTAACTTGAGAATAAAGAAAAATTAATTAAAAAATGAAAAATAGAATTACCCTATGATCTAGTAATTACACTGCTGGGTATTTACCCAAAGTTTATGAAAACGTAATTCAAAAAGATATATGCACACCTGTGTTTATTGCAGCATTATTTACAATAGACAAAATATAGAAGCAGCCCAAATGTCCATGAATAGATAAATGGATAAAGAAGATGTGGTATATATAGAATGGATTATCATTCAGCCATAAAAAAGAATGAAACTTCGCCATTTGCAACAACATAGGTGGATCTAGAGAATACAATTCTAAGAGAATTAAGCAGTCAGAGAAAGTCAAACACCCTATAATCTCACTCACATGTGGAATTTAAGAAAAAAACAAACGAACAAAGAGAAAAGAGACAAACCAAAAAACATTTTCAACTATGGATAACTGCTGGTTACCAGAGGGGAGGTGGGTGTGGGGATGGGTGAAATAAGTGAAAGATATTAAGAGTACCTTACTGTGATGAGCATTAAGTAATGTATAGAATTGTTGAATTATTATATTGTATACCTGAAACTAATATAACACTGTATGTTAACCATACTGGAATTAAAATTAAAAAAATGTTGGGTGCATCCAGACAGTGGTATGTTATGCAGTGCTAAAAAGAAATGAGCTATCACTAAATTCTACTCCTGAAACCCAATACTACACTGTATGTTGACTAACTTGAATTTAAGTAAAATCATGCAAGAAAAAAAAGAAATGACGTATCAAGCCATGAAAAGACATGGAGAAACCTTAAATGCATATTACTAAGTGAAAGAATCCAGTCTGAAAAAGCTACATGCTATATGATTTAAACTATATGACCTTCTGGAAAAGGCACAACTATGGAGACAGTAAAAAGATTAGTGTTTTCCAGGGGTTAGGATGAAGGGAGAGATGAATAGGCAAATCATAGAGGATTTTTAGGGCAGTAAAACTATTCTGCATGATACATAATGGTGGATAAATGTCATTGTATATTTGTGCAAACCCACAGAATTCAGAGCACCAAGTGAACCCTAACCTAAAACTATGGATTTAGTGATTATGATATGTCAGTGTAGGTTCATTGATTGCTACAAATGCACCTACCTCTCTGGTGGGGGACGTTGATAATGGGGGGGGGCTATGCATGTGTGGAGGTAAGGGGTATATGGGAAAAATCTGAACTTTCTGTTCAATTTTGCTGTGAACCTAAAACTGTTCTAAAAAAGAAAGTATTAAAACAGAATAGGAGAAGTTTTGGGGGAGGCAGAGTGGCAAGAGCAAGCTGCAAGGTGTGTGATTTGTGAGTTCAGCAATGGCACGGTCACAGAGCAACACATAGGTGCACAGATGCTACCCTAAGATTCACGCTTTCCTGTTTTCATTTTATATTTTTTAGTTGGCTCTTCTTTCTACCTTTTGAATAGGGTTTAAAGTAAAAGCAATTTATCTACACATCATACAAATAGTTGGTAATAAGAAACTTGAGTGAGGAAACAATGAGAATAATTTATTTATTTAAAAAAATTTTTGATGTTTATTTTTGACAGAGAAAGAGACAGAGCACGAGAAGGGGAGGGACAGAGAGAGAGGGACACAGAATCCAAAGCAGGCTCCAGGCTCTTTTGGTGGCACAGAGCCTGATGCAGGGCTCAAACTCACCAACAATGAGTTGATGACCTGAGCTGAAATCGGATGCTTAACCAAAATGAGCCACCCAGGCTCCCCAACAATGAGAATAATCTAGATAAGCATTTTTAAAGATCAGAAATTTCATTTTTTTTCAAGTGCTAAGATAACATTTATTTAACAAGACCAGCATATTCTGTAGGGATAAAGGGCAAAGAAATTTGGACCAACAACATTGCAGATACTAAAATGCATCATCAAAGACCATCAGGGAATATTGATGTAAGCCCCATGAAAGCATTGGACAATACAGAGAAATAATTGTATGATCCTCCTAAGCTCCTTTATGAATCAATTTTTGCTTATAAAGGCAAACATACCATCTAATATTTATAGGCCAACTTCGTTTAAGAAGAGAAAAAGTATTCCTCTGTCACTCTGGAGCCTTCACTCAGAGGCTCAAGTGAAAGTGTCAATGCCTGAAACCCATTTCTGGTCATCCTGGTCTTTGTGTGATTGCTCATATCAAATGGTATGGTTGAACAGCCACTATATGTTTTTAAAGTATTTTGGTGATGTGAAATACCACTTGATAAAAATTAAAAGTGCAGGATACAAAACTGTATATAGTGTATGATGTTGATTTTGTAATGTGTTTGTGGGCTGAATTTCTCTAAGCTTCACTAGTGTAGCCTATGAATGCAAATGAGGCCTTATGAGTGGTTGTGATTGCCTCTATTTGCACAATTCAGTCTCACCTCCTGTGCCCAGGAGGCCCTGGCACTGTCTTATATGTACTTACAGAGAGTTCTATTGGTTTTCTTTACTTCAGATCTCTTTGTTGGTATCCAGGGCCTACTGACTCCAAAGTGCTCAGCTGAGATTCAAGGTGACACAACACACATATAAATCCAGATTCATATAGAAGAATGTCTAGAAGAAAGTATACCAACTGTTTTCTCTCCATGTGGTGAGATTATAGATTACATTTTGTGGGTTTTTTTGCATTTTCCAAATTGTTTTCAATGAACCAATCTTTTTTCTGAGAGAGAGAGAGAGAGGAGAAATTGTGCATGCATGTGCATGGACAAATGGAAGAGGAGCAGAGGGAGAGAGAGAATCTTAAGCAGGGTCCAGGCTCAGTGTGGAGTCTAACACAGGGCTTGGTCTCACCACCATGAGATCGTGACATGAGCTGAAATCAAGAGTTGGATGCTTAAACTAATGTGCCTTCAATGAACCTATTCTGCTTTTTTTTGGCCTTTTTTCTTTCTTTCTTCCTTTCTTTCTTTCTTTCTTTCTTTCTTTCTTTTTAATTTTATTTTTTATTTTTTTTAAATTTACATCCAAATTAGTATATAGTGAAACAATGATTTCAGGAGTAGATTCCTTAATGCCCCTTACCCATTTAGCCCATCCCCCCTCCCACAACCCCTCCAGTAACCCTCAGTTTGTTCTCCATATTTATGAGTCTCTTCTGTTTTGTCCCCCTCCCTGTTTTTGTATTATTTTTGTTTCCTTTCCCTTATGTTCATCTGTTTTGTCTCTTAAAGTCCTCATATGAGTGAAGTCATATGATTTGTGTCTTTCTCTGACTAATTTCACTTAGCATAATATCCTCCAGTTCCATCCATCTTGCAAATGGCAAGATTTCATTCTTTTTGATTGCCGAGTAATACTCCATTGTATTTATATACCACTTCTTCTTTATCCATTCATCCATTGATGGACATTTGGGCTCTTTCCAAACTTTGGCTATTGTTGATAGTGCTGCTATAAACATGGGGGTGCATGTGTCCCTTCGAAACAGCACGCCTGTATCCCGTGGATAAATGCCTAGTAATGCAATTGCTGGGTAGTAGGATAGTTCTATTTTTAGTTTTTTGAGGAACCTCCATACTGTTTTTCTAGAGTGGCTGCACCAACTTGCATTGCCACCAACAGGGCAAAAGAGATCCTCTTTCTCCGCATCCTCACCAATGTCTGTTGTTGCCTGAGTTGTTAATGTTAGCCATTCTGACAGGCGTGAGGTGGTATCTCATTGTGGTTTTGATTTGTATTTCCCTGAGGATGAGTGATGTTGAGCATTTTTTCATGTGTTGGTTGGCCATCTGGATGTCTTCCTTGGAGAAGTGTCTATTCATGTCTTTTGCCCATTTCTTCACTGGATTATTTGTTTTTTGGGTGCTGAGTTTGATAAGTTCTTTATGGATTTTGGATACTAACCCTTTAACTGATATGTCATTTGCAAATATCTTCTCCCATTCTGTCAGTTGCCTTTTAGTTTTGCTGATTGTTTCCTTTGCTGTGCAGAAGGTTTTATTAGGATGAGGTCCCAGTAGTTCATTTTTGCTTTTGTTTCCCTTGCCTCCAGAGACGTATTCAGTAAGAAGTTGCCACGGGCTTGATCAGAGAGGTTTTTGCCTGCTTTCTCCTCGAGGATTTTGATGGCTTCCTATCTTACATTTAGGTTTTTCATCCATTTTGAATTTATTTTTGTGTATGGTGTAAGAAAATGGTCCAGGTTCATTTTTCTGCATGTCGCTGTCCAGTTTTCCCAGCACCACTTGCTGAAGAGACTGTCTTTGTTCCATTGGATAGTCTTTCCTGCTTTGTCAAAGATGAGTTGGCCATATGTTTTTGGGTCTATTTCTGGGTTCTCTATTCGGTTCCACTGATCTGAGTGTCTTTTTCTTGTGCCAGTACCATACTGTCTTGATGATTACAGCTTTGTAGTATAGCTTGAAGTCTGGGATTGTGATGCCTCCTACTTTGGTTTTCTTTTTCAAGATTGCTTTGGCTATTCTGGGTCTTTTCTCGTTCCATACAAATTTTAGGATTATTTGTTCTAGCTCTGTAAAGAATGCTGGTGTTATTTTGATAGGGATTGCATTGAATATGTAGATTGCTTTGGGTAGTATCAACATTTTAACAATATTTGTTCTTCCTATCCAGCAGCATGGAATCTTTTTCCGTTTTTTTGTGTCTTCTTCAATTTCTTTCATAAGCTTTCTATAGTTTTCAGTGTATAGATTTTTTACCTCTGGATAAAGTAAGAGGAGAAATGGAGAAAAGAGGAAGGAAGTGGTGTGAAGAGAGAGAGGAAAAAAAAGAGAGAGGAAAGAGAGAGATTGAGGAAGAAAAGGCAGAAAGTAAACTTCATCTATTAGATCAAGGGAATGTGTTTTATGGATTATTCTAAACATGTGGCAAAGTTATAGGCCCTTTCCACATTGGAGGCTACCAGTTGCAGACCATATACTGACTTGCTTGGAAACTCAGTGACTTGCTGGCAAGCTGGAGAACTAACACTATTTGCCTATCATTCTCTCACTCTGAGGGACAAGCAAATCATTTTGCTCCTGTGGGTCTGACTTTCCCAGCTGCAAAACAGAAGGCTTGAGCTAGGTCTGATAGGTTTCTTGCAGCTCAGTCATGTGAGACCATAGTTCTTGTAGCAACAATATTCACTGAAGTCACATAGAGATGGTGTATAGATTGAGGGTACCCGAGAATCCTACCTATTCTAGGTAGAGTGGGATTCTGGCTTGAGGAAACAGGTGACAGTGCATGTGAGATGGGTCCTTTGGGTTTCCTGGAGGATGGCTGGGGATATGTGGGACCAATAACAGTGTGAAGCTTAGTGGTATGTTAAAAAACAAGTGGGCCAGCAGATGGTTAGAGCTGTGGGAGACTGGAGTGCCTGCATGCTTTCCTGTTTTTCCTATTCAGCTCAGGGAAGATCTGGCAAAATGCAACAGATAGGGTATCCCCACAAGGGTATTCTTGTGAAGGAACACTGATTGTATATTAGCATTTCCTAATTCTAATGATCCCCATAGTCTCTCTGTATTTTTCTAAGAAACCTGACAAAAACTTGCCAAAAAACTGAAAGAATTTGACATCCATTCTCTCACAGTATTAAGTACTGCCTTTCTAAACTTGACTTTCTATAGACCAGGAGGTACCAGTGTGACCTATAGAAGGATTCTTCTGGCATGGGATCCAACATACCTAAGAAGTCAGTTCCTTAAATATTGATGGCTTAATATTTTTTCATTCATGAGTCTCAGAACTTTATTTTTGTTATGGGTTGGTATTTTTCCTTGAAGGTAATTATGTACAATACTTAAACTAGAGGTTTTTAAATTTTAATTAATGGAAATAAATATTTCATTTGAAATATTCACCAATTTTTAAAAAACTTTTCCCACTCTCCTCTGAAAATTCAATTTCCTTAAGAAGTATGTATCTTGTATGGCTTTTTTTCTTTTTGGCCCCAGAAAATCTTAACACTGCTGGAATTTGAGGACATTTTACAGCTCTGTAGAGAGGACAAGTGTCTGGTAAGTTCTCTTTTCCATGTGCTCTACTGTCATCCATCCAACTCAGCTGTCTCCAACCCAGGGGGCAACTTACAGCAAAAAGAAAGAAGCTGAACATAAAGAATCTGAGGAGTTAATTGCAACATTAAAAAGTATTCAAATAACATAAAATAGCGCTTTATCATTTATAGTGTGTTCACACACAGTATTTCGTGTGAGTACTTCATGTGTGCTATAATGGATGAAAAGGTTTTGCTGAAAACTTACCAGTTTTCTTTGATGTACCACTTCATGTCCTACATGTCCCCTTCATTTCCAAAATCATTGTGCCATGTCATTCTTTTGTTCAATAAATGGATATTTAATGATACAGCTAGGCAGTGTACTAGATGCTGGGATACAACAGTGAAAAGACAGATACTGACTCTGTCTACTTGGGACTTATAATCAAGTGTAAAAAGTAAGCTATTAACAAATTCTTTTCTACCTGGTTTGAGAGTGTTATCTCAGAATAAAGAGGGCTTGGGAGCATAAAACAATGACTCAGGAATAGTGTACCAGTCAGGGTCTGAGCAGAATTCTACTCAAAGAATAAGGCAATTTACAGAAGTGTCAACAGACTTGTGCAAACCAGCAGTGGAGGTCGAGTCACTTAGGGACTAGCAGTCATGGGGAAGCCATTATATACCTCATCTGGTGAGGTATGTACCATAGAGATAATAGCACCATTGAGAATAGGACACAGTTGATCCTAGAACCCCAGGGCCAGAGCAGGAAAGGAACAAGGGAAGAAATACCCTGAACTCTTTCTCTTCTTTCCTTTGGCTCTCCTACAAGTGCTTCCACTGGCCATCCTAGCCAGAACTAGAGGGCAAAGAAGCCCCAGAGAGGCAGTTGGTATGTCTTAGCTTTCTGACACATAGAGCAGGGTAGGAAAGAACATAAAAAGTACTGGAGAGGAGGAAGAAGAAATGAGAATCACCCTTACAGAGAGCCTCCTTAAGGATGAAATAGTTTATGTTGAAATATGAAGGACATAGGAATTAGCTAGGCTAGGGATAGGGAAAAGGAAGGTTTCAAACACTGGTAATGGCATGTTTGAATGTCCTGACATGAACAAGCAGGGCATGTTCAAGGAATAAAAAACACAGCATATGGCTGGTATGAAAAGAGCCAAGAGAAGCATGGCATGAAATGAAATATCTCAATGATTCAGGATTTTATCTTAAGAGTAATGGGAAATCATGGAAGTCTTTGGGTAGAAACTGACCTGAATCAATTTCATATTTTAAATGGTTATTCTGGCTCCCATGTGAATAATAGTTTGGAGGGATCAAGAATGAAAGCAGGGAGATCAGGTAGGAAACTGTGAGAAATAAAGGTGATGAAGCAGTAAAAAGAAGTAGACATATTTGAGAGATTATAGTGGGAAGATCATCAGGACTTGGGGATTAATTAGTAATGAATAGAGTATGGTGGGGAGTGGTCAAAAACAACTCCCTGGTGATTGCATGATAATCCCATTTACTGAGGTAGAAACCACCAAAAAGCAGCTTTACTAGTTGGACATGAATTTGTGTCACTCATGGATGGAGACATCCAGTAGGAAATTGTGTTATGTGACTCTGGACTTCAGAGGGTGTCATCTGGGCTGGAGATACTGATTTGGGAGTCACTAGCACATAGAAGAAGATCACAGTCAAGAGGATGAATAAGACTATCCAGGAACAGAATGTCAACTTAAGGCATAAGAATAGAGCCCTAAGGTGGGGAAGTTTTAAAGATTCACTTAAGAAGGAGTGACTTTAGGAGATTGAAGAGCAGCAAAGGAGAAGCAAAACCAAGAGCATGCAGTGTGGCCGCCAAGGGAGCACAGTGCTTGGAAGAAAGGAGGTAGTCAGCTGTGTTGTGTTCAGGTTCTGATTATCTTGTGATAAATCCACTGCAATGAAGTCTTCCTACCCAATTTCCAAGATCTTCTTTAGTCTTGACAGACACAGAGATTCAGGAATCATCTTTTGCACATTTTGCTTTTATTCTATATTTTTCCTTCTCAGAAACTTTTAAGTACTTCAAGACAAAAACAGAAATTCCTCTTTCAATATCTTTTAAAAATATTAAAAAAAATTTTTTTAAGTTTATTTATTTATTTTGAAAGAGAGAGAACACAAGCAGGGGAGGGCCAGAGAGAGAGGGAGAGAGAGAGAATCCCAAGCAGGCTCTGCACTGTCAGTGCACAGCCCAATGTGGGGCTTGAACTCAGGAACCAAGAGATCATGACCTGACCCTAAATTAAGAGTCTGATGCTCAACTGACTAGCCACCCAGGAATCCTTCTTACTTCAAGATCTTAAAGTTGTCTATTAATTAATTTTCCTCACTTTGGCTATCTTAGAATAAGTATATATAAGTATAAAATAAATACAAGTATGGAATAAAATGATAGCTATAGAATAAAAACACAGTAGGTATTATTATCTTTACTACAAGAATAATTGAGAGTAAGCAGCATACATCTATAAGCCAAATGTGAAATTGGAGGTACTCTGATTGAATGAAAAGATGCTTGCATGTACTGAATGAGAGGGTGAAGCAAGCTGAGGACCAACACTAGAACTTAATAGTCAGAGTGGCTGCATCAAAAAAAAAATTCTTAACCTTCTACCAAGGCAGATTGTTAAGCCAAGGTTAGAGCCTGACTGGGAAAATAGAGACCCTGCCATGGAGGGTGAAGACAATGAGTGGATACTCCCAAATATTTTGATTTCTCAGACTCCTTGAACCATCTGGTGAGGGTCACTTCAGGGAACCCACACCTCCCTATTAAAAACCAACATGATGCCATGCTAGAAGACAATGAAGAGACCTGTCCCTCACAAGGCAACAGGTGCTCATCTCAGGATCTTCTCCTCCTCTCATTTGGTCAACTACTCCTAGAACTAGAGCCGATTCTCAGCCCAATCCAGCAAGAGCTATGCTGGGCTGAAGCAGAGAAGAGACAGTATTCCCCAAAGGAGCTGCAAGAGCTAGTCAGTATGTTCTTGCAGGAGCCAGGTATATGTGTATGAGCTTGGATGCTGAGGGTGTTTGATCGAGAAGACCAGAAGATAAGATCTGATAAGTGAACATTTTCCAAAGATACAGAATTTGACATTTTGCAAATTTATTATTAGGATGGGTTCTAGAAGCATGGGAAAAAAATCATAGGTTACAACTAAACAATGTTGAAATGCAGAATTGCTATAAGAAATAGTGGAGAAAGGGAATTAAAGGCTTCAGGATTTGGATATGCATGGATGAGTGGGTTTCACAAGAAAGCCTGGAGGACACACCATTTACCAAGGCCATAAAAGTGCACTAGTGAGAGTAGCACCAGCATCACTTAGAATCTCAATGGTAGTTATCCTTTATAGGCCAGGGCTGACAGTCGATGAGGTTGTTTCTGAATGTGGCATACATTCATCTAAAAGTGGAGATGACAGAAGCCTGCAACAATAAAGCCCAGGTTGTGACACTTAACTGCCAGACACCAGGGGGTTTCCATTATCATCACAGTTGGCAAGAATGGAATGGCAGCCAAGGAGGCCTGACCTGCAGAGAAGTATGGAGATAATTAATAGCACACAGTGTTTCCAGATGGGCAGCCAGTAAGACTATCATTCAGTCTGTATGAGGAGAAAAAAATCATGGATGATTGCCCTAAATTGATTATAAAAAGACACAATCTCATTTCTAGTTTCCAGACCCGAGCCAGTTTTCAGATCTAGAATCTGCTAACTGGAGAGCCAGGAGCTGTGGGATGATACATGAGTCGTAAGGCCAGGTGAGTACCAAAACAATCCTTTTTAAGATGGAAGTGGTGCAACTGGAATCAATAGGCATAAGCCAACTGTGGGAGCAGATTGCCTGGGCGCCCAAGCATCCACCTCTATTGCATCATCACCCTGTTTCCAAATCACACCTATGATTGTATTGGGAATTCCAATCAAACACCTGAAGGAGCAGGGAAAAGTTTGAGCTTGGTTTATGGATGAATCAGCTTGGTATATGGGCTGTAGCTAAAAATGGAAAGCAGCTACACTGATGTCCACTCAGAGGTAGGCTTGAAAGACAGGGTTAAAGGAAATTGTTCCCAACAGGCAAGATGGTGTACCTGGTCCTGGTCACCTACTATTTGTGGAAAGAGGAATAGCTTGAATTAGAAAGTATATGGACTCATGGACATGGCAAATGGTGTGGCTTGGAATGAAAAGATAAGTTTGGTGACAAGGATTCTGGATTAAAGAAATGTGAAAGGACATATGGGAGAGGACATGAAGTGTAAATATTTTGGTATCACATGTTCTGACCAGAGAACATCTACTGAAGAGTCACTAGGCTGAAAAGTATACAGACAATTTGGACAGTGGGTACCAGCCAACCTCCATCATTGACCAGCCCAGTGTTATCACAATAGGCAAATGAAAAAAGTGACCACGGAAGCAGAGAGGGAGGTTACATTGGGCCCGATAGCTTAGACTCAAACTTACTGATTTAGGTACTGTTGCCTCCAAATATCCAATAAGCAACAGAGACCAGCAGAGACCTTTGCCTGGCACCATTCCTTTGTGTTGCACAGGATTCCATGATCAGGAAGTAGAAGCAGTAGCGACTGCACTTATTGTTACTCCCCATGATTCATTGAAGGACTTTATGCTTTCCATTCGAATCTACATCTCTGGGCTGTTCAGGAATAAAAGCCTGATTTCCAATAGTGGGACTTTAGTCAGGGATCCTGGGAAGCAGCTCACTGATTAATCTGTAAATACGTCTAGGGCACTTTGTGTTCCTTGTGTCCAGAGACTGGCAGGCAAGAAAAGTCACTGTCTTGGCAGGGGTAATTGACACCAATCATTAGAAGGAAATAAGGGACATGGAAGAACATGGAAGAATCCAGAGTGATCCACATGGGTACCTCTTGGCTTCCTTTTGCCAACTGTGAATATAAGTTTTGGCAAACCTAGAATAAGTAATCATGGAGATCTCTCAGGGTCTGGGTCACACCACCTAGTAAGCCAGCAAGGCCAGCAAGGGTGGCTCTGGAGGGTAAAAAGAACCCAGAATGGATAATGAAGGCGGGAGATAATGTGTGAATTGTGGCCCTGAGACCAGCTACAACAGTGGGGCTTATGGTTAATCCTTCTTCGAAGATTCTCCAAGGAAAAGAGGTCCATAAAAATTCTGGAGGAGCTTCTTTCTGAATATATAGAGAGAAGTGGAGGTAAATGGGACAAAGAATTAACTGTGGTAGAAATGGGTATGTGCCATCAAGTTCACCCTTCTAGGAAAGATTTGCTGCCCTGCTCTAGGGAGTGTGGTCAGCTGATGGCCTCTGGCTGGCAGCTCTTTCAGGGTCTGCCTCTATTCCAGACCTTTCTTTTTTTATTTAAATCCAAGTTAGTTAGCATATAGTGAATACTGATTTCAGGAGTAGAACCCAGTAATTCATCACTTGAAAATAACACCCAGTGCTTATCCCAACAAGTGCCCCCCTTAATGCACATCACCCATATAGCCAATCTTCCCACCCAACACCACTCCAGCAACCCTCAGTTTGTTTTCTGTATTTAAGGGTCTCTTATGGTTTGTCTCACTCTCTGTTTTTATCTTATTTTGCTTCCCTTCTCCTATGTTCATCTGTTTTGTTTCCTAAATTCCATGTATGAATGAAATTATATATTTGTCTTTCTCTGACTGACTTATTTCATTTAGCATAATGCACTCTAGTTCCATCCATGTTGTTGCAAATGGCAAGATTTCATTCTTTTCTTCCTTGGGCCCACCCTTCAGCTCACTTCCACAAGTATTGTCTGAACTTTCATTGTGTGTGAGAAACTTCCCAGATGTTGGGCACATAAACATATGTACAACTTGGATACTTGCAGTAAGTGTGCAGAGTATGGGGTGGTGCCAAGGTAGACATCAATTCTGCTTGGGAGTGAGGAAACTGAGGGAGGAGGAGTCCAGGGAGAAATTCCAGAAGAGGTAGTTATCCTGCCAGGCAAGATTTCTGCCTTCCTGCTATACTTACCTTCCATCGACCAGGTCAGCCCAGATTTGATTTGTCTTCTTGACCCATGGCCTCATCCTGTTTGACTTCCCACCACCACACCTATTATTTGACACACACTTTTTCCCTAGGCTACCCATGCATAACCTGGCTCCTCAGGAACCTCATTCTTGCTGAGAAATTCTCCTTCTGTTTGACTGGCTTCTGAACCTTTCCATCCAGCTTCTGCCCTGAACTCAGGTAGTACCTGCAATATATTCATCTGGACCTTGAGAAGGGACTTTGACTTTGGCTTCCATGAGGTGTTCTTTTCTCTGACAGCTGTAGGCAGTTTGCAGCCTCTCAGCTCTCATAGATCTTACCTTCTATCTTAAAACACTAAATATTTTCTGACTTAAAATGATTAGTATGCCTGCAGAAAAAATTGTGAGGTTTTTCGTGCCTTCAAGAGGGTAAGCCTTTTTCTACATTTTATCCTATGTATTATCTGGCATGATGAGTTGTACATTATAACCCTTTGAAAACCGTTTTGTACTCACTGTTTTGCTGTAGAGTCAAAGTTCACAGTCAAGTGGACTGACCGCAGTAGCCCCAGTGGGCTCACTCCCGCATCCTGACTGTTTAGGACAGGGAATGGCATAGCTCTCATAGAGGCCCAGTCAGGATGATTCAAGGTCTTTCAAGACAGATGTAGGAGAACAAATAAGATAAACACATATTGGGATTGAAGATTGAAAAACAGTAGCTTAGAGGCAAATCACTGAGTTTATTTCAAATAAAAATAGCAATGTGGTGATGACTGGTAAAATGGCTTAGTATTTATGACTTCTGTTGGAAAAATAAGTTCCCTCTCTAGCTATCAGTCATGGGGAGAGTCATCCTGTTGATAATAGGGCCTGAAATTCTGATTTCTGATTTCTGGTTATGGGCAACTACTTTGAGAATCCCTGCCTACAAAACAAGCTCAGGAAAGGTGATAGGGCCCACATGGTCACTTGGAACAAACCTGTATCTTGAAGGAGACACATCTATCCTTGGACCTTAATGTTTCTCTAAAGAGCACACCTGGAATTCTGAAAGAACAATGAGAATGGCAAACAGGACAGGGAAAGGAGAGATGACAGAATTTGTATTTACTTGACATGGGGAAGAAAAGAGCCCCTGGATATTTTTAGTATTTGAAGTCCACAGCTTTTCAGAAGTGATATGCTGAATTTCCAAACTCGTGTTTTTTATTTTTTTGTTTTGGGAGAGAAATATAGAGTAGAGAGAGTAGAAAGGTAGTGTTCTTGGAAAACCATTCTTGTGTTTGTTGATGGGTAGTGATAAACCTTACTCTCTCATGGCTCTTATACCGTGCTCGTGAACTTCAGGCAATCTGAGGAAAAATGGAGTAAGGAACAACCAACCGAGGCCTACATACTGCTTTGCCCACTCCAGTGTTCCCTTTCTTAGCAAATGGCAATTATTTTCTTCTAGATGCCCAGGTCAGAAACCTTAGACTTATTCTTGACATTTCTTATGCCTTATATAGGATATATTCATAAATTCTGTTGACCTTATCTTAAAAATATATCTGGAGTTTATGTGGTGCCTGGGTGACTCAGTTGGTTAAGCATCTTGACTTCAGCTCAGGTCATGATCTCACAGCTTGTAGATTCGAGCCCCGTGTTGGGTTCTGTGCTGACAACTCAGAACCTGGAACCTGCTTCAGATTCTGTGTCTCCCTCTCTCCCTGCCCCTCCCCCACTCACGCCCTGTTTCTCTTTCCTTCAAAAATAAATAAACATTAAAAAAAGTTATATATATATATATATATATGGATATGGATATATATATATGGATATATTTAAATATAAATATATATATATATGGAGTTTAATCATAACTCTTTGTTTCTACCACTATTACTCTTATGGTGGATTTGGTCTTGCTCTCTTGCCTGGATTGTGCATTAGTCTTCTTACTGGTCTCTGCTTCTAACCTTGCCCCTTTGTAGTCCATTCTTAAAACAGTAGCTGGAAGAAAAAAAACAAAAACAAAAGAACAGTAGCTGGAGGTTACCTGGTCCTACTTCCTATTGTTCCTTGAACTCACCAAGTATGCTGTTGCTTTAAAGCCTTTGCTGTTTCTTTTGTCTGTAACTTTCCTCCTTCAAATATTTTTATTGTTTATTTCTCATGTCAAAGCTCTGTGAAGTCAAATATCAACTTGCCAGTGAAGTATTTCTTGGCCACCCTTTATAAAACATCAGCTCTGCTTCCCAGCATCCCTATTGCTCTTTTACAACCTTATTTATTTCCAGAGCACTTGTCAGCATCTGGCATACTACTTATTTTCTTTTTATTGTTTGTTTCCCTACTAAATATAAGCTCCCTTAGAACTACTTGTTTATTTTGTTTAATATTACACCTTCACCACTTAAAAGAATGCCTGACATTTTTTCAGTACTGAACTAAATAATGGAGTAAATAATTCCCCATGGAAATGATCAAGTTAAGGACCTATAAAACTAAATTGTAGTATGTAGCTAAGGAATAAGGGAGAGAATTTCCTGTTAATGCAATATGTCCAATAAATAGAAACATGCTAAGAAATACCAAGGAATCTCTTCAGGTCTTTAAAGAGATAAATGGTTGTTTTTAAAGTTCTACAATTTAAGGGGTGCCTGGATAGTGCAGTCGGTTAAGCGTCCCACTTCAGCTCAGGTCATGATCTCACCAATTGTGAGTTCGAGCCCTGTGATGAACTCTGTGCTGACAGCTCAGAGCCTGGAGCCTGCTCCAGATTTTGTGTCTCCCTCTCTCTCTGCCCCTCCCCTGCTAACACTCTGTCTCCTTGTCAAAAATAAATAAACATTAAAAATAAATAAATAAAGTTCCACAATTTACTATTTAGTAATCATAAAATTTTAATTTTAGAAATTTTAGCAGGCTTTCTTCATAAATCTGGAATTCTTAGGTGATGAGGATTCTAGACCAGGGAACTAAGGCTCAGAACCTCCATAATTAAATAGAATGTCATTCAAGTTTCTTTAAGTAGCAGTTAAACATTTTTCATGAGTCTGGGAGGATCAAAGTTGATGACACAACAGTTAGCATTAGAAGTGACAATGTGCACATCACCTCTGTAGTAGCTAAATGTCCAATGAAGGGCAAGTGGCACAGACAGAAGGATGATAAGGATGATGAGGGGTCTGTTCTCAACAATTAGTATGGTTGGAAAGGGAATCTGGTTCTGCTAATTACTTGATTTTCTAGTTTCCACAGTTCCAGACCATAGATATCTGTAAGTAGGAAGTTAATCCAAATAGTTTAGCAATTCTAACTATGTACATTTTATGGAATCATTTGTTCATAGGTCCCATTGAAATGGTAGAGTCCAGAGTGACTTGCTGTACTCCAGAACCTTCTATTTAAAAAATTTTTATTAATGTTCATTTTTGAGAGAGAGACGGAGTGAAAGTGGGGGAGGAACAGAGAGAGAGGAAGGCACAGAATCCAAAGCAGGCTCCAGGCTCTGAGCTGTCAGCACAGAGCCTGACGCAGGGCTCCAATTTACAGACCATAACATCATGACCTGAGCCAAATTCAGGCACTTAACTGACTGAGCCACCCACGCGCTCCTCTATTTTTTATGTTTAATTTTTAATGTAGGAACTTTTAAACATACAATTAGAGAGAATATGATAATGAGCCACCATGAACTCATCACCCAGCTTCAGTGATTCCCACACTGCCATTTTCAGAGTCCACTTAAGACATCTACACTTTGCACTTAATATGACTTTGCATTTCTGTGTGAATAGTAGATGATTACATCCTGACAAAACAAAGACACCACAGCTAACTGAAAAGTCAACTGCATAAAAAAATAATTACCTCACTCATTGTGACACATTTGCTTTCTTTAAAAAGTTTTACTAGTTATAAATGATGTATCAGGCATAGGTTCACATGCAAAGAACTCCAGCTTGCTG
The DNA here is from genome assembly GCF_018350195.1 of Panthera tigris. Classification (NCBI taxonomy): domain Eukaryota; kingdom Metazoa; phylum Chordata; class Mammalia; order Carnivora; family Felidae; genus Panthera; species Panthera tigris. Next base: position 77,204,434 of record NC_056664.1, on the reverse strand, counting down.
GCTTGTTTTGCTGAGTACAAGAGAGTATGGAAAGAGAATTCTTAGATAAATTAGATGCAGAAAAAGAGACAAAGAAAACTGAAAAAAAATTATTATAGTTTAATATAGATGATTATTTATGATGTTGACTGTGTAAGGTATGAGTATTTCAGTGGGAAAACAAATGTGGGTTTTTAAGTGAGGAATAGAGAATGTAGAAGATTTAAGAAGTTGTGGAAGGGCCAGAACATACTTTCTGTAACTCATAGCTGTGAGCTAAGCAGTGTGATGCTATGGTGTTTAGGCTGCTCATAAAACCATGCCCTACTTAGCATTTTTAAAGTGGGGGGCATCTTTTGGTGATATAGTAATTTGTGAAGTGTTTATAGAACTGATTCATTCTTAAATAAAGCCATGTTGTTGAATAGCTTTTCAACATTTCCAGACTTAATCAAAGAATAAGTTATTACTCTATAACTATCAGCCATTTTTATTTAGATAAAAGGGTTTTTATTATGATAAATTAGCATAAAAGCAGACTTATTTTCAGATAACCAGAGGTATATTCATTGTAAGTCCTAACAGTTGGCACAGAAAATATCCTTTGTTATAATTTAACAAATATTGCTTATATGATGAAGTATGGGTTTTTTTTAAACTGTAAAATATTCGAGGAAATGTTTATCATAAAATGTCAACATTTGACTATCTGCAAGATTTCTAATATAAAAGAAAATATGTGCTAAGACACAATTCATCTATTAATGAGAGCATAGGAAGCTGTGATGAAGATAGGAGATATATCAACCAGGGCTGGAATGCCAATAGAACAGTATAAATGATATTATATCTCAGTAGGATTCTAAGCTACCAAACTGCATAAGGAACTTTATTGTTGCAAGAAATTTCTCAGAATTTAAATAGGAGAAGTATTTTTTTAAGTTTATTTATTTACTTTGAGGGGGAGGGGCAGAAAGAGAGGGAGAGAGAAACCCAAGCAGCCTCTGCACTAAAAGTGCAGAGCCTGATGGGGGGCTGGATCTCACAGACAGTGAGATCATGACCTGAGCTGAAATCAGGAGTTGGCTCTTAAACTGACTGGGCCACCCAGGCACCCCTAAAATAGGAGAACTTTTATTGGAACAAAAATCCAAAGATTTTCCAGGGGACTTGAAGTTTAATGATGTGGCTTATAATATTTTCACAGCAACAAAGTTCTTTGATGTAGGGGAGTCTAGATTTATATATTGCTTGTCCACATATGATATTGTTAAAACTTACTGGGCTGGACTGAGCATTTCTGGGTTATAGCCCTGGTATATTGCAAATATTGTGGGAACTTGGCTGTGATTTGATTATATAAGATTTAAAGATTTTAAACATTCTGGTTAGTTTCTAAGAAATTACAGACTCCTCCAACAAAATTTTCTTTGCTATATTCCTCTTTGCTTTCCTTCCCCCACCTTCACTTTTTGTCCTGCTCTTTGGTGTCATTACTTAGGGCCTTAATGAAAGTTTTGGGGGACCTAGTAAATGATTTTGAGGTAGGAACCAAGAATGTCTAAATTCTGCTGTCTAAATACCTTTTTTTCTGTGAATTTCTCAAGTGAAAATTGTAAAAGGAAACTTAACACTTAAAAACAATTATCAAGGACTCTTATTTCCACAACTATAACGTGGTACCTTTAGGATTCCTGAATGTGGCTTAGGTCTGAGGTCCTTTCCTCTACTTAAACCCAGATCTTAAACATAGTTTCAGCTAGGTCCCTAAAGATGAAACAATGAAAGTGTCTAAGTACTCCTGATAAAAAGAGAAGAGAAAGAAAGCACAGTGATTTCATTTTCCTACTTGTGGAATTTAGCATCAACTCAGTTTAGGGTTAGGATGACTGTTGAACAAATAGCTACCTTGCCCACAAGTAACTCTCATCTGATCAGTGTTCTGGAATCTGAACCCATCAGATAAGAGTTCCATTCTCTGGGAAAAAGTGGGAGTGGTCCAGATATTTTTGCTCCCCTTACCACTAATCCTGCCCAAATCCTTTGAAAAGTAGAACTTAAGTAAAATTAGTGGTGTGTGAGCTTCTGGTATGGCTGTGTAAGCTTCTATGAGATTGACCCTCCAACTGATAACTGTAATCTCTGGGAAAAATTCAAAGACCAATCACATGAAGGCACTGGAGAGCAAACAAAGTATGAAGATTCTGGAGGGAAGTTAGCATTTGGGCAAAAGGAATGATATGAGGTGAGTGTCCTAAATTTTATATATATAGATTGAGGGCAGACTCCAGTCACTGCTACATGAGGTGAATAAAACTGTTATGGAAAACTTGTGATCCTGTTGCTTAGAAGACAGATTTTAGGGCAACCAAAAACCATTGGAAGGCAAGGGAGAATTGCTCTTGGGATATTTTACAATAATGAATCCCAGGTAATAATAGTAGTTGAACTTTATTGATCACTTATGTGCCAGGCACTATGCTTGGAATTTACATCAGGTACTCCTCAAAGCAGTCTTAGTATATGTGCTGCCGAAGCGAGCACAAAGCAGTCTTAAGAAGTAGTTGTTTTAATGCTATTTTTAGAAACGAAGTAAATGAGACTTTGTAATGTTGCCTTACATATATTGGCATATAGCAGGTAAATCATGATGTCGGGATTTAAACCCAGGTTCTGATGCCAAAGACCATGCATCTCTCCAGACCTCATCTGTTTTGTAACCAGAGTAATCACAGTAGCAAAAATGAGACTCCACAACCTTAATACACATGAATTAAAGTTGTGTGTCTTTAATTATAAGTGATTCTAAATTTTGTCAGTTATTTCAATTTGATCTATTCCAGTACTTCCCAGAAGCTAAGCATTTAATGAAGTGTGGCTAATAACTATAAAAACTACCTGTCGTCATAATGTTTATACATTGTTTGAGTGTAAACTCTGCTCAGGGTAAACAGAGATTCTTGAACACTTTATCATCTCCAGGTTATCTGCAATGATGCTTCTTCTTATTTTAGCACTACAAAATATATTAGTTATGATGATTAATACACAGTGTGTATTGAAAATACAAAGTAACCAATAAGAATTTTATGTTATAGTAAATTTTAATTAAAAATAGGTACCAGGGTCCTTATATGCATTTGTGAAAAGATCTCTAAGACTACTTTGACTTATTTATTTCAGTCTTTTAATATTCTATTAAAATAATCCATGGTATGTTTTAAAAAGTCAATAGTCTTTAAAATGTTATAAATACCAGTGGTACCCTCTCCCCTTTTTTCCCCACCTTTTATCCTACTTTCAGGAAGTCACTCCCTTAATTCTTTTAGCTATTTTCCATGGCATTAATCTATTTTTCTGAATAATGTAGATATTTTGCTATTTTCTAAATTCATCAAAAACACTGTCTATGGAACTTAGCCTATCTGTGAAGAAGAGCCATTTGTGTGTGGTTGTTTGGGTGAGATAATAAACTTTTAAAAGATGGATTATACCAAACATTAGTTCCTCTAAAAGGATGTAAGGAACTGGAGCTCTCACATACTGCTGGTGGGAATGTAAAATGATACAACTGCTTTGGGAAAAAAAAATTGGCAGTTTCTTAAAAAGTTAAATGTATACTACCATGTGATCCAGCTATTCCTTGCCTAGATAGTTACCCAAGAGAAGTGAAAGCGTATGTTCTTACAAAGACTGTACATGAATGTTCATAGTAGCTTTATTTGTAGCAGCCCCCAACCGGAAACAGCCCAAATGTTCATCACCAGATGACTGGAAACAAATTGTGGTATACTCACATGACGAAATAGTACTCATTAATAACAAGAAATGAACTGATACGGACTATACTGTGGTTGACTCTTAAGTATTTATGTTGAGTGAAAGGATGTAGACAAAAAAGAGAATATCTTTAGAATGCCATTTAGGTAAAATTTTAGGAAATGCAAAATACTTTACAGTTGACAGAGCAAATCATTGGTTGCCTGGGAATTGGGAGGAGGAGAAAGAGGAGGAAGGGATAACCAAGAGACATGAGAAGATTTGGGGGGATGAAAGATATATTCATTATCTTGCTTGTGGAATTAGTTTCATGATTGTATTCATATGTCAAAACTTACCAAACTTTACACTTTACATATGTACACAACTGTTTATGAAGTGTGCCTCAGTAAAACTTTTGAGACTTATTTCAAAAGCTCTAAAAATATCTCTAATTGGATTCAGCCTGAAAAGTCTGTACTAGCTGTGTCCATCCATAATTACTAAGTTTTACTTCTCCCAAATAATTTTTATCCCATTCTTAGTTATCACACTTTCTGAATTATATTCAATTGCAAGCTAACATTCAATGAACTTACTGAGCTTTTCTGCTGAGCACTAGGTGTAGGTGTTTTTTTTCTTTTCTTTTTTTTTTTTTAATGTTTATTTATTTCTGAGACAGAGAGAGACAGAGCATGAGTGGGGAGGGGCAGAGAGAGAGGGAGACACAGAATGTGAAGCAGGCTCCAGGCTCTGAGCTGTCAACACAGAGCCTGTTGCGGGGCTTGAACCCACAAACCATGAGATCATGACCTGAGCCGAAGTCAGTTGCTCAACTGACTGAGCCACCGAGGAACCCCTAGGTGTAGGTGTTTTCACTTGCGTTATATTATTTATACATGTTTGAATATGTACATTTAACTTAGCCCCTACCTTTTTGATGCTCTGCTAACGCTGGACCCTAACTGTCTCCTACATGTCTTTCATTCTTACCTCAAGATATATGCTCAAGTTCTCTCTGCATAGAAATTCCACTCCAGGGGCGCCTGGGTGGCTCAGTGGGTTGAGTATCTGACTCTTGATTTCAGCTCAGGTCATGATCTCGGTTTCATGAGTTCGAGCCCCATGTTGAGCTCTGCGCTGACCAGCAGATCCTGCTTTGGATTCTCTCTCTGTCTCTCTGCTCCTCCCCTGCTCATGGTCTCTTTGTTTCTCTCAAAATAAATAAATAAACTTTGAAAAAATTAACAAAAAAATTCCACTTCATCCTGATTTATAGTCAGTAGTAGTAGTAGTAGTAATATTTTATTAAAAACCTAGCAGAAGTCCTTAAGAGGCCTAAGAGGCATAATCATACTACTCTCATAACTAACCTCTCCTTTCCCTACTTAACACAGTCTGCCTAGTATTAGTGCCATTAGTGTGTATGTGTGAAGTTCTCTATCCTATTTTGCTATGAATGCTAGAGAGAAGGACTGTTTCTCATTACTCTTCATATTTCCAACTAGTCCTTGCACATGAGAGACACTAAACACACATTGTGGAATTGAATTTCTATTTTTAATGGACTTCTACTACTATCTGTTATCTACTGTGTTCTATCTGTGAGGGTCCCTCACCCTTCTAAGACCATGTTTCATGGAATTTAAAATAAAAGGCAAATTTTAAAATACTGGGACATAATTTTTTAAGGTTAGTTTCCTGATTTCTTCTTCTGTTTTCTCCAAATTTTTTTAAACCCTGAATATGTGAGGACAATTTTTAGTTTTCAAAGAACCCTAAGGCTTAAAATGCATGTAATACATATAAAATACTTCTTCAACAATCTTCTGTGGCAGCAGAAATTCACATGGGCCCAGATAGTGCTTTTGTTTGCTGCCACTATGTTATCTGAAATGTGGCCTTCACATCAGAATACCCTCAGTGCAATTCTTCTCAAAAGCAGGGATTTATTTGCCAGGCTGTCCTGCCAACTTTAGCTCCACAAGGTGTTTCCTTCAAATTCTTTTTTCTCCTGACCATTTGGCTAGTTTTGCTGTTCAAATAAGATAAGGGGGGAGAATAGGAGCCTTACATGTTGTAAGGGTCAAATAAATGTTTATATCATGAATGAATAAGTGAATGAATGAATGAATGAATGAATGAATAGTGGTATTTATGCAGAAAGCCACTGCCATCTAGAGAAGTTTCACTTACTCATTGCCTAGAATGTTAAGGTAAGAGAATCAAATCAAAATCAAGTCAAATTATATTTTGGGATATGTTTTCAGTTAAGATCCAGAATCAGAGAATCTGTTTTCAAGGCTTCCATCAAAATTCACCCTCTTCAGTGTCCACATTGGAAATGTGCTGATTTCCTGGGTGAATGGATGTTTTATTACTTTTGAGTAGAAAATTTTATCAGAAATAAAAAGGAATTACTACCTCCTTTCTCCAAAACTCTAGACACATATAGCCAGCTTCCTACTTACATATCCGCTTGGATGTCTAAAAGACATCTTAAACTTGATGCGTTCAAAACAGAGCTCCTAATCTTTTCCCCATAAACCTGTTCCACCCACAGTTTTTCCATCTGAATTGATGACCATTTCTTATACCACTAGCTTTGGAGTCATTTTGAGTCCTCTTTTTGGATTTCTGTCACCCATTCTTAGCCCCTTCATGTTACTTACTACCCACACCCAAGCTATTAACAATATGTTGCCTTGATTATGGCACTTGCCTGTTAATGGGTTTCCTGTTTGTCTCCCTGAGCCCCCAGAGTCTACTCTCTTTACTCTAGGTGGTATGATCCCTTTAAAATGTGTATTATATCAAGGTACCCCTCTGCTCAAATCCTACAAAAGGCTCCCCATCTCACTCAAGTCAGAGCTGATGTCCCCTCCATGGCTCACATGCCCTCCCAGGTCTCACTGCCCCCAGCGTTCCCTCAGACCCTTTCTCCTATGACTCACCCCAGGCTGTGTTCCAGACTGGCCTCTGCTCTCCTGAGAGCCTGAGTAGCAGCTTTTTCCTCTGCCCAGAAGCTTCCTTTTCCTCGTGTCTGCTTGGTTAATTTTCTTACCTGTTTCAAGGATCACCTTGCACTCCCAACCCTACTTGTCTTACTCTACTCATTTTTCCTTGACTTTTACTTCAGTTTATTGTTTATTGTTCGTCTCTCCCTACTAGAATATAAGAACCAGAGATCAGGGGTCGTTGCTTTATTAACAGGTATGCCCAACGTTCCCAGAGTCATGTGTGACACATAGGGGGTGTACAACAAATATTTGTTGAAAGAATTAATTGGGTGCATTATCTTAGTAAAAATACAGAGCATAAACTATTAGTGTCTAATAGCACTAGAGAATAGCACAAAAAAATGTAACTAAATCAACATAAAGGAATTAAGTTAGATCTAACCAGTGTTCCAAACTATAAAATAAATGTAATTAAATATAATGCCAGGATAGGGTAATAGCAGGTAAAAATAATTAGGCAAAATTAGAGACTTCCATTCCCCTTGGGAAAAGTTAAGGTTTTCCTAGATTTTTCAAGTATTCCAGAGTTTCAGATCTGCTGTGCATGAAAGATCTCTTTATCCCAGTTTCTTCTTGATGTGTCATAGACATGGACCTTTGGAGACCATCATCATCTCCAAGAAGAACAGGCAAGTATGTCTGTTGTATAATTTTCCATTGTTTTTACTTGCCATCACTTTATGGAGCAAACTTCTAGGAATAACAGAGAATTGTTTTTAATTGATCTTTCCTTAGCTTTGACTCTGTTAATAGGAATATATTATGGGATACCCTGTATGCATTAACTATAGCACTTGGTTTATTGTCATATATGGAAACTGTACCTTAATTTTATTGCAAGGGTCTGGAAAAGAAAAGAAATATGTCAGTCAACATGGATTGAAGGTCTCATTAGGAAAATCCTAATTTATAGAAGTGGCACTAGATTTAGCATGCCAAAGTAAACTTAATCTCAAAGCAAAGACCATTTTGTCTGTATTCATTTTTATCTTTGATATTCTGTATGGACAGCCCTTGATACATAGGTATATTATCAGGAGAGTCAAAGCCTGTAGTGGCTTTTAATTCTATTTGTTGGAGGTAGAATAGAGAAGACTGTGTGTTCTTGAGTCTTCAGGTCATGAAAATCATATCAGAGCTATTAAAATGCCAGCTTAATTTTTTCCATTAGTAGTAGGTTTACAACATCTAACAAATAAAAGGACTCCCTGTCTGTTGGAGTTCTTTTATTTAATAATGTTGCAATTGTTGGGGCGCCTGGATGACTCAATTCGTTAAATGTCTGACTTCTGCTCAGGTCATGATCTCATGGCTCCTGAGTTCGAGCCCCAGGTCAGGGTCTCTGCTGTCAGCACAAAGCCCACTCCGGATCCTCCGGCTCCCTCTCTCTGCCCCTCCCCGACTAGTGTGCATTCCCTCTCTCTCTCTCTCTCAAAAATAAACATTAAAAAAATAATATCACAATTTTTTGGGTACTATATAGAATGTTTGATATTTTATGTGCCAGGTTTTAATTGTTAACCCATCTTCGGAGTTCACAAATGATAGGCAGCAAGTATTTGTTCTGCATTTCTCAAAGCTTTGTTATTAGACCTACCCCAGGCAAAATATCCCATGAAAATGCAGATTTAGAAATTACTCAGTTAAATTTAAATCCATTAATATGTTGTAAAATTTCATAGAATCTTCAGGGCCCAGTGAATCTTCAAAAGATAGAATGTAAAAAGCAGAAGTCTTTACACTTGTTTGACCAGAGAACCATCCTTTAAAAAAATAATTGGTGATGTAATAATAGTGTTAAAAACAGGCATTTTGTTTTTACTGTGAATGCTGTCTCCTGCTGGAAAAAAAAAGGACAAAACACACTTCCAAGAAAAAACTTAAAATAATTTATGACTTTTGATGTTTTGAATTCACATACATTTCATATCACACCATCTCATCTGTTTTTAAAGAATATTTTTAATACTTTGAGGGAAATCTATATTTTTAAATGTGATTCAATTATCTCAATATTAATATAGATAATAATTGTGTGATACATTGGTGGTTAGTAAGAAGAAATAGTATGCACAGAAAGTATGGGTAAACTATTGGTCTGTACCACATACATATTGAAGGAAAATTTCAAATGACTAGCATATCTTGGACTATCGTTTGGGAAGCAATTTACTAGATGATTAATCCAAGACACTAATGCCTTATATGTCTTGTTGAAAGGAAACAAAAACAGTGCTGTGAAAAGGGATGATAGCAAAAAATTTAGTGACAAGTAGAGCAAGGCACTGGACAATCACAATGGACAGTAGTCCTCTAGTGTGTTTGCCTCATGTCAACCCTGCTCCCCATCACGCGTCTCCAGAAAAAGAACCCAGGACTTTCACTTAGAACAAAAAGAAAAAGAAAAAAACAAAAAGGATTTCCAAACAATGGAAATCAATAGTGACTCTGGTCAGCATTCAATTCAATGTTCTGACATGGAAGATTGTAGTAAGAACATATCCCGCAAGAGCACTTAATAGTCAAGGACATGTGACATATGACCATTTTGCTTTTCACATAGATAAGGTAGGGATGAACATTTGATACACAAAAGAGTTGATTTATCAAATAACTCTAATGGAGTTCTTTTATGAAATAATTGTCCCTAGTAGACTTAACATATATTTTAATTTAAAAAATTGATTTCTACATCACTATTAAGGAACTAATTATTTGTGTAAAGTTAAATGTACCTTCGTCCAAAGACTGGATGGGAAGTAAAGAAAACAAAAGCATTTGAAAGGGCTCTGAAATTTACCGGGGAGAAAGACTTTGGGTGAGAAGTTAATTTGCCAAGATGTTGCAGTATGGGTACTATGGCAGATATGAGTACTTTTCTTTAATGAAGCTTCAGAGGCAATGGTTCTGAGATTCTTTTGCAACGTCTCTGGGGCCCCCATTGTGAAAATGGCAGAACAATACGGAAACTGGGAAGTCCAAGTAATCGTAACTGGAAAGAACAGAACCTAGCAGCTGGTAAGTGCTATTAGATGTTAGTGCAACACATTCATTTGGCAATGGAAGCAGGATGGGAAACAAAGGAAGTTCTTCATTTGCTGGCAGTCTTTATATTCTGTTACTTAGTAACAGGCTGTACATTTCCAGTCACTCTGAGAAGGATGAGCCTTGCCGACACCATTGGGAGGGCTCACCAGATGCTGAGTAGCCGCCAGGGAAAAGTGAAACATAACAACCAACACCCCATTTGTTTAAAGAAACCTTTTAGACACTCAGTCTCAATTGAGAATAAAATAGAGGAATGTCAGAAACCACTACTGATGTCAGTCCCTGAAGCACTAATCTACTCCTAGCATTAAGTAGGAAAAGAAAAATACCCAGAATTTTTTCAAACATGATTTCCTAAATTATGCATTTGTCATTACTTTGTAACAACAACAAAAGCATATTCAATTAATTATATACCCTTTAAATTTGGATTTTTATGATCAAAAAAGCACCCATGAAAGCTCATTCAATCACAGGGTTTTTCTTTTGGTTGTGTCTGGAGGAGACTCAAGGCTGAGAGATGTAATCCCAAGAGAAGGGATGAATGCAGGTGAGAAATAAATTTGATTATATTCACAATTATAATTAAAACCTCAAAATATTTTTTGATTTATCATGAGATGAATAGTGCCAGGAAGCACACTGTATGTGAATATTTACATAAAATTCTATTCTACATGTAAGTTCTATTTACATAGAATTTGATTGTATACGATTTGATTAAGAAGAGTGATCAGTCATAACGTAAATAATGATTGTAGGAAAGTAAAGACTAGGCAAATTTCTTATTCACAAGTAAAGAATGGAAAACTGCATTTACCTTTCTTCAGTGAGAAAGATTATTATTCCCAATGCAGTGTTTCCTTTTCCTTTTCAATTATGTAGAATCCACGAGATGTTCCTTGATTCTCTTTCCCAAATGAACCAAGGCTTACATTTATACTTTTCCTTCTTGAATTCCTTTTTTTCTTTTTCATTTCTTTTCCTTTCATTTTGTCATTTAAGAGTACAAAATTTATTTATTTAAATTCAATTTAGTTAACATACAGTGTAGTATTGGTTTCGTGAATAGAACCCAGTGATTCCCCTTTTTCTTTCTGAACTGACTTCATAGTCTTGCTTTATCCTCCTATGACATACCATAGATGTGTTACCTAGCTTGATTCAGTCTCTCCAATTTGTGATTGTTGTCCCTCCCCCCCACCCTCCACACCAGAGAATTTTGCTCCAGAACCTGCCGGACTTTCTGACATCTCTCATTTCTTTTAAAGTTGTTTTTGTCTCTCCATTTGAAATGACATAATTCACCCTTCCACTTAGCTAGATGTCCAGTCTAAAGTTCACTGTGATCAAGCACCCCATATTCCAGCCCTTAAAAGTTCTCATAGAATAGAATTCGATTAAAAAAAAATAAAAGAGACAAGCTGATATACTTACAAGTGAGGAAACTTTTTAAAGACACTTTCATGGCAGGGCCTTTGTTCATGTAGCAAATGAAACTAGTATTTATTTGAAGGTAGTGGTGTGTTAGTAAATATTTAACAAGTGGTCTTCCAATGCAGGGGTAGGGGTGAAATGTGAGATCTGTAAGCGTATCAGTGCAGGGACTAGCATGAGACACTTGAACGACCCTAAGAGTGAGTGCCTCCTTTAAGTTTTGTGCCTACTCTTGGCCCTGATGCTCATATATGCTTATATAAGCTTATTATAGACTTAACTGATAAAAGAGAATGCATAGCATACAATTTAAAAAAAATGGTATACAACATTTTTATTGTAAATTTCAAATAGTCAATGAATTCTTACATAATACTAATGTTGACTTTTTAAGTAAACATTTTATTTTGAAATGATTTTAGTCTCACAATAAGTTGTAAAAATAGTACAGTGAGTTCTTATGTACCTTTCCCTTAGCTCCCCTCAATGATCATTTGATGCTTTTGATTGTGAAACCCTGATGCAGTCCAATACTGAAGAGAGCCCTTCTAAGAAGGCGAGCTTGCACCTAGGTGACTGACTTAGTAACTGTGGTCCCAGCTAAAGACTTGAAAACAGCTCTGTATCCCTGAGGGCTAAGCTACCCTCCATTTAGTCTTAGTACCATCACCAGCAACCATACACCAAAAGACCTAGGAGGAGTCCTGCCCATTCATGGGTTAGGTAATGACCAAAAAGACTTCAGTTCTGGCTGTGTACTCTGAAGTGGCCCCCAAACCAGCTCCAGCTCCTCTTGGCCATGGTCAGGGAGCCACTCAGGCAAGCAAACCAAACTCTGTCAGACTGTAGATTCTGAAACAACCCTGTAACTGGGCTCTAGACTGTCCCAGCAATGGTCCACAGAGTCCTGCCAGTACAGGGACTCAGTGGGAGACACTTCTGCCACACAGGGTATCTTGAAACAGCCCTATTCTTAGCTCCAGCCTCAACAGTCATGGTTGGGATGCAGTTCAGCCTGCCCAGGGAACTGGTAGGAGACATGTTCATTCATGCCTCAAGAGCAGGCTGCAGATCAATCTTGGCTGTAAAGCCTGAAACAACCTTGGAGTTCAGTTCCAGCCCTCTTAGCCATAGTCCATGGCCAGCTCTGTCAACCCACGAGCCTATCCAGTGACCAAGCATGACCCCTCCCAGGAACCTGGCAGGAGCTACACCCATCTTACACTAAGGCAAAACATTTTATCTTTTTTTTTTTTTTAATTTTTTTTTAACGTTTATTTATTTTTGAGACAGAGAGAGACAGAGCATGAACGGGGGAGGGTCAGAGAGAGAGAGAGAGACACAGAATCTGAAACAGGCTCCAGGCTCTGAGCAGTTAGCACAGAGCCCAACGCGGGGCTCGAACTCACATACCATGAGATCGTGACCTGAGCCGAAGTCGGACACTTAACCGACTGAGCCACCCAGGCGCCCCAAAACATTTTATCTTTTAAAGTAAATGTATGTGCACCCAACATAGGAGCACTTAATACTTAAGGCAAATATTAATGGAACTGAAGAAAGAGAAATATAATAATAATAATAATAATAGTAATAAAGGACTTCAATACCCAGCTTTCAACACTGAATAGATCATCCGGGGAGAAAATTGAGAAGGGAAACAGTAGTTCTGAATAATGCTATAGACCAAATGGACTTAAGAGATACACAGAACATTCCATCCAGTAGTACCAGAATACACATTCTTCTTAAGTGCATACAGAATATTTTCCAGGATAGGGCTTGCTTTGTGGCCTATACAAATATAAGGAGATTGAAATCATAAGAGGCATCTTTTCTGACCACAATGGTATGAAACTGGACACTGATAACAGGAAGAAAACCGAAACATTTACAAATTTTACAAATATGTGGAATTTAAACAACACAATCCTGAACAAGCAGGAGTCAAAGAAGAAATCAAAAGGGAAACCAGAAAGTGTTTTGAGGCAGACAAAAATGAGAAAAAACAACATATCAAAACTTACAGGATTCAGCAAAAGCAGTTCTAAGAAGGACATTTATAATAATGGATGCCCACATTAAGAAGAAACAAAGATTTCAAGTAAACAATCTAATTTTACAACTAAAGGAATTAGAAAAAAAAGAACAAACTAAGTCCAAAGTTGGTGGAAGGAAGGAAATATCAAAGATCAGAACAGAAATAAGTGCAATAGAGACTAGAAACATAATAGAAAAAAAATCAATAGTTGGCTTTTAAAAAAGTAAATGAAATTGAGAAACCCTTAGTGAGGCTAACCAAGAAAAAAAAGAGAGAGGACTCAAATACATAAATTTAAAAATGAAAGAGGAGACATAATTGATAACACAGAAATATCAAGGATTTTAAGAGGTTACTGTGAATATTTATACACCAAATAATTGGATAACCTTGAGGAAATGGATAAGACCCAGGTGAAATGCAAACTATCAAGATTGAATCATGAAGATAAGACAATCTGAAAAGATAAATAAAGGCGATGTAGATTGAATCAATAATCAGAAACTTCCAAACAAAGAAAAGTATGAGACCAGATGTCTTCACTGGTGAGTTCTACCAAACATTTAAAGAGGAATTAAGGCCAGTTCTTCTCAAACTCTTCCAAAAATTAGAAGAGGAGGGAAAACACCCAAACTTATTTATGAGGCTAGAATTATCTTAGCATTGAAGCCTGATAAGGACACTATGAGAAAATACAGGCCAATGTCCCTGATGAATATAAATGCAAAAATTCTGAACAAAACACTACCAAACCAAATTCAAAAGCACATTTAAAAGGATCATACACCATGATCAAGTGAAATTTATCCCTGGGATGCAAATATGGTTCAGCATAGGCAAATAAGTAAGTGTGATACACCACATTAATAAAATGAAGGGTGAAAATATAACTCTCAGTAGATGCAGAAAAAAACATTTGACAAAATTAAACAGTGTTTAGTGATAAAGACTCTCAACAATTGCTGTGTAGAGGGAATATGCTGCAACATAATAAAGGCCATATATGACAAACCCACTGCTAACAATATACTCAATGATGAAATCTGAAAGCTTTTACCTAATATCTGAGACAAGATCATCATTCCTGTACAGCATTATACTGGAAGTTCTAGCCACAGCAATTAGGCAAGAAAAAAATAAAAAGGAATCCAAATGGAAAGGAAGAAGTAAAATTGTTTTAACATAATCTTATATATAGAAAATCCTAAAGATTTTATCAACAAACTATTAGAACTAATAATAAATGAATTAAGTAAAGTGGTAGGATACAAGACCAACATATATAAATCAGCTTTGTTTCCATACAATAACAATGAAATATATGAAAGAGGAATAAAGAAAATTATGCCATTTACTATAACTTCAAAAATAATATAATATTAGGACTAAATTTAACCTGTTAAGTAAAAGATTTGTATTCTGAAAACTATAATATTTTGATGAAAGAAATTGAAGACACAAATAAATGGAAAGATATTCCATGTTCATGGATCAAGGGAACTGATATTGTTAAAATATCCACTTTACCCAAAGCAGTCTACAGATTCAATGCAATCCCTATCAAAATTTCGATGGCATTTTCACAAAAATAGAAAAAAAAACCTAAAAAAACCCCCTAAAACCCAATATGGAACTACAAAAGACCCCAAGTAGCCACAGCAATCCTGAGAAAGAACAAAGCTGAAAGCATCACACTTCCTGATTTCAAACTAGACTACAGAGCTACAGTATTTAAAACACTATGGTATTGGCCTAAAAACAGACATGTAAACTGATGGAACAGAATTGAGACCCCAGAAATAAATACTTGCATATACAGTCAATTAATATTTAACAAGTTTAGCTGAGAATACTTGCTGAGGAAAATAGAATCTTTTCAATAAAAGCTGCTGGGAAAATTATATGTTCACATGCAAAAGAATGAAATTGGGCCTTTATCTTACACTACTTACAAAAATTAACTCAAAATGGACTAAGGACCTGAAACCATAAAACTCCTAGAAAAAAAAATATACGAGAAAAGCTGCCTATTGGTTTTGGGAATAATTTTTTGGGTATAATACCAAAAGCACAATCAACAAAAGCAAAAATATTTGCAAACCATTTATCTGATAAGGTGTTAATATTTAAAATGTATAAGTAACTCATACAACTCAAAAGCTAAAACAACAACAAACCAATTGGATTTAAAAATGGGCAGAGGACTTTTTTTTCCCCCAAAGAAGATATGCAAATGGTCAACAGGTACATGAAAAGATGCTCAATATCACTAATCATTAGGGAAATGCAAATCAAAACAACGAGATATCACCTCACACCCATTAGGATGACTATTATCATAAAGACAAGAAATAACATGTATTGGTGAGTGTGTTAAAGAAAGGGAACCCTGTGCACTGTTGGTGGGAATGTAAATTGGTGCAGCCACTATGGAAAACAGTATGGAGGTTCCTTAAAAAAATTAAAAATATAACTACCATATGATCTACTACAGCAATCCCAATTCTAAGTATATATCTGAAGAAAATGAAATCACTGTCTGAAAGAGATCTGTACCCTCATGTTTTTGCAGTATTATTCACAATAATTAGACATGAGAACAACCTAAGTATCCATTGATGGCTTACTGGATTAAAAATTATGATATATAGGTATATATGATATGCACACACACACAATGAAGTATTATTTAAGCGTAAAAGAGGAAGGAAATCCTGTCATTTGCAACAATATGGATGGAGTTTGAGGTCATTATGCTAAGTGAAATAAATCGGACAGAGAAAAACAGATACTGTATGATCTCACTTATATGTGGGATCTTAAAAAAGCCAAATTCATAGAAACAGAGAATAGAATGATGGTTGCCAGGGGTTAGAGGATGGAGGAAATTAGATGTTGATCAAAAGGTATGAACTTCCAGTTACAAGATGAATAAGCTTGAATACCTAATACACAGTTTGGTGTCTATGATTAATAGTACTGTAATATATACTTGAAAGTTGCTAAGAGAGAAATCTTAAATATTCTCACCACATACACAACAACAAAATTCTAATGATGGGAGGTGATAGATGTGTTAACCTTATTGTGGTAATCATTTCTTGGTATATACATGTATCAAATCACATTGTACACTTTAAACTTACATAATGTTACATATAAATTACATCTCAATAAAGCTGGAAAAAATAAAGTAAAAAATAAATTTAGTCCCTGTTGTGTCCTATTTAAGAAATCTATATCAACTCAAGGCAATAAAGATATCCTATATTAAGATTTAGGAACTTCATTTAGGAAATGCTTTACCTTTTACATTTAAGTCTATAATCCATCTGCAATTTATTTTTATGTATGGCATGCAGAATCATTGGATAATCCTTTTTTTTTCCATGTTATCTAGTTGATCCAGTACTATTTATCAGGACATCCTTCTCAACTGCAATGTACTGGCCACCTATGTTGTAAACTGTATACACATGAATTTTTTTACTTGAATCTCTATTTTGTAATATTCCTCAATTCTTACTCAAATTTCACTTAGTTTTAATTACTTTAATTTTATTATAAGCCTTGGTATCTGATAGTGTAAGTCTTCCAATATGCTTCAAGATGCTTTACCTAATCTTGGCACATTGAAATTCTATTTAATTTTATAATTCACTTGCCAAATTTCTTAAAACACCAAAAGCCAAAAATTGCTGCTTTCACTTTTATTTAGACTGTTTCTATGGATCAAATTGTGAGAACTGATATTTTTACAACAGTTATCTAATTTCTGAACATGATATATCATTCTTTTTATTTAGGTCTTAATTTTGTTTCATAGTATTTTTTGGTTTCCTTTGTAGATATCTTGCACATCTTTCATTAGGTTTAAACCTAGGCATTTAATTTTTTGATGCTTATTATGGTGTAAGTCTTGACAGTTGGCTTTATTTATTTTTTTAAATTTTTATTTAAATTTCAGTTACTTAACGTACACTGTATTATTAGTTTCAGTACAATATAGTGATTCAACACTTATATACAACATCCAATGCTCATCACAACAAGTGCCCTCCTTAATCCTGATGACCTATTTAACCTATTTGATCATTTCAATAGATGCAGAGAAAGCATTTGATAAAGTACAACATCCATATAAACCCTCAACAAAGTAGGTTTGGAGGGAACAAACCTCAATATAATAAAGACCATATGTGAAAAACTGACAGCTAATATCATCCTAAATGGAGAAAAACTGAGAGCTTTTTCTGTATGGTCAAGGACAATACAGGGATGCCCACTCTCACTACTGCTATTTACATAGTACTGGAAGTCCTGGCCTCAACAATAAGACAATATAAAGAAGTAACAGGCATCCAGATCAGCAAGGAAGAAGTAAAACTGTGACATGACATGATACCGTATATAGAAAACCAGAAAGATTCCACCAAAATACTGCTGAAACTGATAAACGAATTCAGTACAGTGGCAGGATACAAAATCAACACACAGAAATCTGTACCTTTTTATATAATAATAATGAAGCAGCAGGAAAAGAAATTAAGGAATCAATCCCATTTACAATTGCACCAAAAACAATAAGATACTTAGGAATAAATCTAACCAAAGACATGAAAGACCTATACTCTGAAAACTATAAAACACTAATGAAAGAAATTGAAGACGACACAAAGAAATGGAAAGACATTCCATGCTCATGGGTTGGAAAAAACAAATATTGTTAAAATGTCTCTACTATCCAAAGCAATGTACACATTTAATGCAATTGCTATCAAAATACCCCCAGCATTTTCAGAGCTAGAAAAAACAATCCTAAATATGTATGGAACCACAAAAGACCCTGAATAGCCAAAGAAACCTTGAAAAAGAAAAGCAGAGCTGGAGGCATCACAATTCCAGACTTCAAGTTATATTACAAAGCTGTAATAATCAAAACAGTATGGTACTGGCACAAAAATAGATACATGGATCAATGGGATAGAATAGAAAACTCAGAAATGAACCCACAATTGTATGGTTAATTAATCTTTGGCAAAGTAGGAAAGAATATCCAATGGGAAAAAGTCTCTTCAACAAATGGTGTTGGGAAAACTGGACAGCAACATACAAAAGAATGAAAATGGACCACTTTCTTACACCATACACAAAAATAAATTCAAAATGGATTAAAGACCTAAATGTGAGACCTGAAACCATAAATATCCTAGAAGGAAATACAGGCAGTAACTTCTTTGACATCAGCTGTAGAAACTGCTTTCTAGATATGTCTCCTGTGGCAAGGCAAACAAAAGAAAAAATAAATTATTGGGACTACATCAAAATAAAAAAGCTTCTGCATAGAAAAGGAAACAACAAGACAAAAATGCAGCCTATGGAATGGGAGAAGATATTTGCAAATGACATATCTGATAAAGGGTTAGTATCTAAAATCTATAATTTATAAAACTCCATATGCCCCCAAATTAATAATTCAATTAACAGTGGGCAGAAGACATGAATAGACATTTTTCCAAAGAAGGCTTTTCTTTTTTGTAACACTAGTGCCTGACTTAAGCTTTGATTGTGGAGGCATCCACTTCAAAGATGGGTATATCATATAAACACATTATTCTACACAGGAGTAAATAAAGAGCCAGTCCCTAATCCTTTTGTTTTAAAGATCTTTGGTTGATTTCAGGATAATCTACCATTTAGGCCACTTTTTTTCTCTTCCTGAGCTTAAATTCATGCTCTTATGTTTTAAATTCACCAGTAAGGAGTGAGCTCATGAAACCCTAGGTCCCCACCCTCAACCCCAATAAAAGCAGAACCCTAGGCCCATGTGCTCACACTCCCCCTCCCCCCACTGCAGCCCCCAAACCTTGCTGTGTGGCCTCACGTGTGCCATACATGTTTCAGCACCTGTGACTAACAAACCTTTTTTCCTCTCAAAGTTTCCTGATGTTTATTGCCAAAGGACATCTTGCAGTCATAGTCTGGTCCAGCCACAATATTGGTTATTGATAGATTGAGACTAGCACAAAACATTTGTAAATGTATATTTTTCAAAATTTCATTTCCAAATATTTGTTCTAAACATATAGGCAAACAATTTTTATACATTGTCCCAAAGATATTGCTAAGTTTCACTTATCTATAGATTCTTTTGAATGTTCAGTATAAGCAATAAAGTTACATGTGCATAATGATAGTTTTATTATTTTTAAATACTTATTAATTTTATTTCTTTGTTTAGCCTTATTGTATTGGCTACAACTTCCAGTATAATACTGAGAAGAAGTAATGGTAATGGACATTATCTCATACTCAAACTCAGGAAGGGAACTTCCAATCTGTTTTTAAAAAAATGTTTGTAAGTTTCTCAGGATCCACATATGAGTGAAAACATATGGTATCTGTCTTTCTCTGACTGACTTATTTCACTTAGCATAATACCCTCTAGTTCCATCCACGTTGCTACAAAAGGCCGTATTTCATTCTTTCTCATTGCCAAGTAGTATTCCATTGTATATATAAACCACATCTCCTTTGTCCATTCATCAGTTGATGGACATTTAGGCTCTTTCCATAATTTGGCTATTATTGAAAGTGCTGCTATAAACATTGGGGTACAAGTGCCCCTATGCATCAACACTCCTATATCTCTTGGGTAAATTTCTAGCAGTGCTATTGCTGGGTCATAGGGTAGATCTATTTTTAATTTTTTGAGGAACCTTCACGCTGTTTTCCAGAGTGGCTGCACCAGTTTGCATTCCCACCAACAGTGCAAGAGTGTTCCTGATTCTCCACATCCTCTCCAGCATCTATAGTCTCCTGATTTGTTCATTTTAGCCACTCTGACCGGCGTGAGGTGGTATCTCAGTGTGGTTTTGATTTGTATTTCCCTGATGAGGAGCGACGTTGAGCATCTTTTCATGTGTCTTTTGGCCGTCTGGATGTCTTCTTTAGAGAAGAGTCTATTCATGTCTTCTGCTCATTTCTTCACTGGATTATTTCTTTTTCAGGTGTGGAGTTTGGTGAGTTCTTTATAGATTTTACTAGCCCTTTATCAGAGATGTCATTTGCAAATATCTTTTCCCATTCCATTGGTTGCCTTTTAGTTTTGTTGATTGTTTCCTTTGCAGTGCAGAAGCTTTTTATCTTGAGGTCCCAGTAGTTCATTTTTGCTTTTAATTCCCTTGCCTTTGGAGATGTGTCAAGTAAGAAATTGCTGCAGCTGAGGTCAGAGAGGTTTTTTTTCCCCTTTCTCCTCTAGGGTTTTGATGGTTTCCTGTCTCACATTCAGGTCCTTCATCCATTTCGAGTTTATTTTTGTGAATGGCGTAAGAAAGTGGTCTAGTTTCATTCTTCTGATGTTGCTGTCCAGTTTTCCTAGCACCATTTATTAAAGAGACTGTCTTTTTTCCATTGGATACTCTTTCCTGCTTTGTCCAAGATTAGTTGGCCATACATTTGTGGGTCCAATTCTGGAGTCTCTATTCTATTCCATTGGTCTATGTGTCTGTTTTTGTGCCAATACCATACTGTCTTGATGATTACAGCTTTGTAGTAGAGGCTAAAGTCTGGGATTGTGATGCCTCTTGCTTTGGTTTTCTTCTTCAATATTACTTTGGCTATTTGGGGTCTTTTGTGGTTCCATACAAATTTTAGGATTGCTTGTTCTAGCTTTGGGAAGAATGCTGGTGCAGTTTCAATTGGGATTGCATTGAATGTGTAGATTGCTTTGGGTAGTATTGACATTTTAACAATATTTATTCTTCCAATCCATGAGCACGGAATGTTTTTCCATTTCTTGTATCTTCCTCAATTTCCTTCATAAACTTTCTATAGTTTTCGCTCATATGTGGATCCTGAGAAACTTAACAGAAGACCAGGGGGGAAGGGGAGGGGGAAAAAGTTACAGAGAGGGAAGGAGGCAAACCATAAGACACTCTTAAATTCTGAGAACAAACTGAGGGTTGATGGGGGTGGGGGAGAGGGGAAAGTGGGTGATGGGCATTGAGGAGGACACCTGTTGGGATGAACACTGGGTGTTGTATGGAAACCAGTTTAACAATAAATTATCGTAAAAAATAAAAATAAAAATAAAAACATAATTTTTTAAAATTTATTATTATTTTTTAATGTTTGTTTATTTCTGAGAAAGAGACAGAGAGCACAAGTGAGGGAGGGGCAGAGAGAGAAGGAGACACAGAATCCGAGGCAGGCTCCAGGCTCTGAGCTGTCAGCACAGAGCCTGATGCGGGCCAGAATCCACCAACCGTGAGATCATGACCTGAGCTGAAGTCGGAGGCTCAACCCACCAAACCACCCATGCGCCCCAGGAACTTCCAACCTTTATTGAAGGAGATTTTCTTGTGTCTTTGTTTTTGAGACAGATTTCTATTTCTATTTGGTAGGAGATTTTTTTTTTAACTCATGAGTGAGTTTTGATTTTGTCAAATGCTTTTTCTGCATCTAATTTCATGATTATGTGCATTTCCCATTTATTCTCTTAATTCTAATAATAGTCTGTTAATTTCTCTTTTATTCTGTAATCTACTTTATTTATATATTATAAAATGCATTCATTTTAAGTACATTTTGATGAGTTCTGACAAATTTATACCCCAAGTAGCCAACACCATAATCAAGATATAAACTGTTTCTTTCATCCCTTTCTCCTGTCAATTTCCCTTAAGTTGTACCCTGAGCAATCACTGATCTGCTTTATGTCATTATAGAGTAGATTTATCATTCTTTTCTAGAGTTTCTTTTTTATTTTAAGTTTATTGATTTATTTTGAGAAAGGGATACAGAGAGTGTGTGTGAGTGGGGAGGGGTAGAGAGAGAGGGAGAGACAGCGTATCCCAAGAAGGCTCCTCACTGTCGGAGTGGAGCCTGACTTGGGGCTTGAACCTAGGAACCATGAGATCCTGACCTGGAGCTGAAATAAAGAGCCGCTTAACTGACTGAGCCACGCAGGCACTTCCCATCATTTCTAGCGTTTCATGTGATGGAATTATGTGATGTGTGTTGCATCTGTTGCCCAGAATAATGTTTTTGAAATTCATCCTTTTTGTTGCCTCTTCAGCATTTCATTCTCTTTTCATATCTAGATGATAGTTCTTTGTATAAATATAGCACAGCTTGTTTATTCATTCACCTGTCCGTGAATGTTTGCAGTTTTGAGCTATTGTGAACAAGAATAGAAAGGACTTAGGGAAATTATGGTTTCCAAAGCAACAGCAATTCAGCCTTGCTATGATTACAGAACTATCAATAATATAAAAATTGTTCTTGTGTTGTACACCTAAAATTGATATAACATTGTATGTTAATTATACTTCATATATGTGTGTGTGGGTGTGTGTGTGTGTGTGTAAAATCTTACACATATTTATGTGTACATTAGGGACAATTACCCTAGAATGATTACTGCTAGAATTTAAGTTCCATGAGAGCAGGGATGGAGGGAAGTGACTGCAGTCTGTTTTGTTCACTGTGTATCTTAAATGCCTATAACATAATAGGTGCACATTAAATATTGAGTGAATTAATGAAATTACTTTGCAGAATTTTGCATTTTTTTCCTGTCTCAAATTTATATTCTGCCTCAAAGTTAAATCAGTGCATTTTATTTTATAATTTTAAGAGAAAAAAAATAGAAGAGTGGTTAGAATTGAATATGTGATGAGAATAAGCCACTCAATCTTAAATTTATTTTATTTTTTTATGGGAGGACCAGAAATGAAAGTTTTTAATTTCAGTATTCCTAGGTTAAACTTTTCATGATTGATTAACTTTCTAAATGTCATTGATGTATTGAAATCAGTTTTATTCATTTATTATTGTCAATGTAATCTTTCTAGGCCAGAGCACTTTTAAGTCCACGTGTATTTATCTTCTTGGGCATTCTATGTTCTCTTACTATTGTGTGTATTATCAGACAAGGAAAATGTCAAAAGTCTCATCTTACAGCAAACATACTTACAGTTTACAAAGGTTTACAAAGATAAAAATCAGGAACAGGAATAGAAAGAAGAGATAGGGTCTATTGAATTTATCTTTAAGCCGTTATCTGAATTCTTCTTATTTCCTAGGTCCTGGATGTACAGAGTTAGAGTTTTAAGCAGATGTTGTTCATATGAGATATAATGAATTTCCTCAGGTGATATAAATTGGTTGGAAATGAATTGTAACATACTTTCATTTTATTATGTGTGCATGAGTATGTGCGTGTGTGTGGCCTAAGGAAAATAAAGGTAAGTTCTTTCTTTAGATTTAATTTGTTTGAATGAATAAGCTTTCATTGAAGTTTTAATTAAACTTTTAATTTTGAGATAATTGTATGTGGGAGATGCTGGAGAGAAGCATCAAAGGAAAAGACTTCAAAAGGGAAGGGCTGGAGAAGGTGCAAAGCCTTAGGACATGTTTACATAGCTGAACACGGCTGCGGCTCATAAGGAACGCCCAGAGCCATTAACATTGTCCAGGGCTGGATCCTCCTTCACACCTGACCCTTCCTAGTGTTATAGAGACCAATTAACTTGAAATTGAACCTTGAAAAGCTAAACCATTAGATTGATTCACACGCTTGCTTAGCTGACTTTATGCACTTAGTCTTTAGCAATTATCCTGATAAAAAGAAGCTTCATTCTGGAGTCGGGGCCTCATTCTGACTAGAGTATGAGGACCTTCACTTAACTGCACTTTGTGGACTTATCTTTTGCGACTCTGGCATACTCCCTGCAACAATTTTAGATTCAAATGTGGTTGTAAAAAAATAATAGACGTCCTGTGTACCCTTACCAAGATTCCACCAATACTAATATCTTGAAAAACCATAGTACAATTTAACAACCAGGATATTGACATTGATACAATCAAGATAGAAACATTTACATCACCACCAAGATCCCTCATGTCACTCTTTTATAGCCACAATCACTTCCCTCCTTATTTCTAGTAAACACTAATCTGTTTTCCATTGCTATAGTCTTATCTTCTCATGAATGTTACATAAATGGAATGACACAGGATGTGACCTTTTGGGACTGGCTTCTCCCAGTCAACATAATTTTCTAGAGATTCCACTGAGTGATTGCACATATCAATAGTTCATTACTTTTGACTGCCAAGTAGAATTCTATGGTATTATTGTAAATAATTTGTTTAATCATTCAGCCATTGAAGAATATCTAAATTATTTCAGTTTTTGGCTGTTATAAATAAACCTACTATAAACATTTGTACATAGATTTTTGCATGAACATAAGTCTTCATTTCTCTGGGACAAATGCCCAGAAGTGCAATTGCTGGTGCATAGGATAGTTGCATGTTTAGTTTTTAAAGAGATTGCCAAACCATTTCCCAGAGTAGCTGTATCATTTTATCTTTCCACCAGAAATGTATGAATGATACAATTTCTTCACATCCTCACTAGCACTGAAGTCACTATGTTTTTTTAAAATTTTTTAATGTTTATTTATATTTGAGAGAGAGAGAGAGAGAGAGAGAGAGAGCAGGGGAAGGGCAGAGAGAGAGAGAGACAGAGACAGAATCTGAAGCAGGCTCCAGGCTCAGAGCCATCAGCACAGAGCCCAATGTGAGGCTCGAACCCACAAGCTGTGAGATCATGACCTGAGCCGAAGTCCGATGCCCAACCTACTAAGCCACCCAGGCACCCCTAAAGTCACTATTTTTTTATTTTAACCATTCTAATAGATAGGTAGAAGTATCTCATTGTGGTTTTAATTTACAGTTCCCTAATAGTTAGTGATATTGAACATCTTTTTACATGCTTGTTATCTTTGTGTCTTTGATGAAATGGCTCTCTCATCTTTTGCTCACGTCTAATTGGATTGTTTCCTTTTCCCCACTTTTTCAGTTTTATGGGCTTGTTAATTTCAAATTTCAATTTTGTGATGTATATTAGAAATTAATTGATTTTTGTATATTATCCTTGTACCCTGTGACCTTGAAATAATTACTTATTAGTTCTAAGAGTTTCATTTTGTTTTTAGAGGGGGAGGGTTCATCTGATTTTCTATATAGACAAACATGTCATCTGCAGATAAAGAACTACAAATAGTTTTGACAGTTTATACTACATCAGACAATATTATATTTTGCTTCAACTGTCAATAAAACTGCACTTTTATTTCTTCATATAAGTATTTATATGTGTATATATATATACATATATATGTATACATATATATATATATAAGTGTATATATATATAAGTGTATATATGTATACATATATATATATATAAGTGTATATATACATATATATATGTATATATATATACACATACTATTTTTTCATTCTTGTCTTATTATGTTGAGCTAGGACTTTCAGTATGATGTAGGATAGGAGAGGTGAGAGGGGCCATCCTTGCCCTGTTAATGCTCTCAGGAAGAAAGAGTCCAATTTCATACCATTAAGTAGTATAGCTATAGGTTTTATGAATGTTCTTTATAAAGTTAAAGGATTCCATCTCCTCCTTCCTAAGTTTTTAAAAAATTTTTTGTTTATTTATTTTTTAGAGAGAGAAAGAGAGAAAGAGAGAGAGACAGAGCACGAAGTAGAGAGAGAGGGAGACACAGAATTCAAAGCAGGCTCCAGGCTCTGAGCTGTCAGCACAGAGCCTGATGCGGGCTTGAATGGACGAACCGCGAGATCATGACCTGAACCGAAGTTGGATGCTTAACAGACTGAGCCACCCAGGCGCACCTCTCCAGCCATTTTTTAAAAATCATGAATGAGTGTGGCATTTTACCATATACTTTTCTGCATCAATTTATTTGATCATATGATTTTGCTTTTTTAGCTTCTTGATGGGGTGCAATAAATGAATTGATTTTTTAAATATTGAACTAGACTTGCTTGCATATTTGGAATAAACACCACTTCATTGTGCTGTATAATTCTTTTTATGTGTTTTAGATTACATTAGCTACAATTTTGAAAATTTTCCATCCTTGTTCATGAGAGACAATGGTCTGTACTTTGCTTTTTTGTAACATTTAACAAGTTTTGGTGTTGGGATAATACTGGCTCCATAGATTGAGTTCAGAAGTGTTACCTTTGCTTCTATTTTCTGTAGGAAACTATAGAGAATTTATGTCACTTACTCTTTAAATGTTTTATAGAATTTACCAATGAAATCAAAGAACCTGGTGCTTAATTTTTGGGAAAGTGATTATTGATTCATTTTCTTTATTAGATATAGGCATATTCAGATTGTCCATTTCTCCTTGTGTAATTTTGGTAGTTTATATCTTAAGCAATTAGGCCATTTCATCTGAGTTATCAAATTTGTGGACATACAGTTGTTCACAGTATTCCTTTATTATCTTCTTAATGTATTTTTTTTCCTCTCAATGTTTTTTAATGATATCAGTAGTGATGACTTTGCTTTCCTTTCTGATATTGGTATTTGTGTCCTCTATCAACCTAAGACAGTAAAGACAAGAAAAGGAAATAAAAGACATACAAATTATGAAGGAGGAAATAAAGTTGTTCCTATTTGAAGACTATATGCCTGTCTACATAGAAAACTCCAAGGAATTTACAAAAAATCTCCTAGAGCTAATAAGTAATAAGTGAGTTCAGGAAGGGTGTAGGATATGGCTCAATATGCAAAAATCAATAGCATTTCTACATACTAGTAGTGAAAACATAATCACTGAAATTGAAGATATAATACCATTTACATTTGCTCAAGAGGTAAGAAAAGAAACATTTGGGCAAATCTTTTTTTTTTTTTTTTTTTTTTTTTTGAATTTTTTTTTTTTTTTTAATATATGAAATTTACTGTCAAATTGGTTTCCATACAACACCCAGTGCTCATCCCAAAAGGTGCCCTCCTCAATACCCACCACCCACCCTGCCCTCCCTCCCACCCCCCATCAACCCTCAGTTTGTTCTCAGTTTTTAACAGTCTCTTATGCTTTGGCTCTCTCCCACTCTAACCTCTTTTTTTTTTTTTTTTTTTTTTTCCCTCCCCCATGGGTTTCTGTTATGTTTCTCAGGATCCACATAAGAGTGAAAACATATGGTATCTGTCTTTCTCTGTATGGCTT